>NC_135642.1:20195835-20498544 GCF_053574225.1 Canis aureus
TTCACTTCCTTCCTTTCTCTTGACTTGCACTTGGGGTGGCCAACAATAGCTGGATAATGCTCTTGGCTAAGGTCTTGTGTTCTGAATAGCAAGGCTTCTTATAGTCATGGCTAACTAACTCAAAGAGATTAACACTTCCTGCTTATGTAATTATTCTACTTTTAACAATCGCATTAATAAAATTGCTAAGCAAAGATAGAATTTACTGTATTAATATCTTGAGTCTTTGTTTTATTGTTTTTATAAACATCCAGATTTACGTAGGCAACATGTTCATGAATCTATAGCCCTTCTCAGTGACTTTTTTTTTTTTTTAAGATTTATTTATTTATTCTAGAAAGAGGGAGACAGAGAAATAGCATGTGAGACTGGTAGGGAGGGGCAGAGGGAGAAGAAGACCAGCAGACTCCCTGCTGAGCAGGGAACCCAATGCAAGGCTCCATCCCATGACCCTGAGATCATGACCTGAACCAAAATCCAGAGTCAGACGCTTAACTCACTGAGCTACCCAGGCACCCCCTTTCTCAGCAACTATTAAATCTAGCCCTGTTATTTCTCCTTTTACCCATGCCCCACTGGCCAGCAGATAGTCAAGCTGTTTCATTTGGGAACTCATGTGACTTTTGATTCTTTCCGAGGCTGCTTCCACAAAACACACAAAGGGATAAATTAGCTTCATTAACTATCTTCAGTAGCTTTAAAAGGAAGTCAATGAATAATGCTGGGTTTCTCGTAACTGTCCAGAGAGCAGGAAAATAGAAACAAGTTTATTAGCCCTAAATTTTGGAAAAGTTCCTCATGCTATCAAATTGTCATCCCTAATGATTCTCAGATATTAGTATTTTGCGGAAAAGGATAGAGCTAAATGCTGCAGGTGACAAGCTTGGAGGCACCTGGGGTTCTTGAAGTATTCAGGTGTAAGGGCAGAAGAAAATACATTGGTGGGAAGGAGAATGAGTCCCTTTTCACATAGAGCTCTGCTATTCTTGCCTCCGGGTTCTCAGGGCTGTGTGTATGTGGTGTGGGGAGATAGAAAAAATGGGGGAACCTCAGAATACTATAAACAACCAGGAAAAAGATGACTTTATCCTTTGTTAAATTAAGTTGGATCCTCAAATTCTATTTGATCTTTCTTTGGAGTTCCAATAGGTTTCTTCACATACACTTTGCTAATAATGTATTTTTGACAGATTATTCTTTTTCTCATGAAATCTCTTGCTATTTTACATTCTTCAAATGTGAATAGAGTATTGATTATAACTCTTGGAAGACTTTTTTATAGTTCTATTTCCAGGGTCCCCAGAGACAGAATAGGCATGGCTAGCTCACCTGAATCCCTCACCTCACCCAGAATGATAGGCATTTATGCTCCCATTTACACCCCCTGCTGGTAAAGTCACTCCATTAACGTGTTTCTGAGTTTAGGTCATGACATCTCTGGCTGAGGCTATGGACCTACAGAAGAAACATGCCATTTTCTCCCCTTAATCAGGATTTGAGATTTAAAAAAATTTGTTTCTAATTTCTTCACATGTCATTTTATTTATTTATTTTAAAGATTTTATTTATTTATTCATGAGAGACACACACAGAGAGAGAGAGAGAGAGAGAGGCAGAGACACAGGCAGAGGGAGAAGTAGGCTCCATGCAGGGAGCCCGACGTGGGACTCAATCCTGGGACTCCAGGATCAGGCCCTGGGCTGAAGGTGGCGCTAAACCCCTGAGCCACCCAGGCTGCCCCACATGTCATTTTAGATTTGATCTTTTTGCGTTTGGTATGGGGGTGAAAGGCTAGAGCCACTGGAAAAGTTGCTTGTAGGCCTGCAGTTGAAGTTTCTACTACAAGCATGTTTTGTTTGGCAGGCAGGGACTCCTCCCCACAATAATCCCATAGCTAGAGAGGTGAGTATTTTTCTCTGTAGTATGGATGGGGGGTTATATAGCAGAGTGATTAAGAGTATAGGCTCTGAAGTTTAGTTAGACTAAACTGCTTCAAATGGAGCACACACTCTCCTATTTGTCTCAGGCTCTATTACAGACTATTGTTGAATTAGTTCTCCTGGGGGCATCCAGAATCTTTCACATTCTATCTTTTCCTAAACACTTTTAAAAATGTTCTGTATTCCAGAATAATTATACCTGTCTTTACTTTTGACTTGGGACTGAGTTACTTGTGTAAATCAAATGATTCCTTTTTTTATTATGTACAGATAATAAAATTAACAACTGTATAGTTCTTTAGAGCTTATGAGGTATTTTTATTTAACTCACTGGATTATCACAATAATCGCATAGCTAGAGAGGTGAGTATTTTTCTCTGTATTATGGATGGGGGGTTATATAGCAGGGTGATTAAGAGTATAGGCTCTGAAGTTAGACAATTTGAGATTGAATTTCTGGTTTCATAATTACTAGCTTAGCCTTAGCTAATAAACCCACTTGTTTCCTCATCTGTAAAATGAGTATATACTACCTATCTTATAGGGTCATTATAAGAAGTAAATAATTCATACAAAGTAATTAAACACTGCCTGGCATATAGTAAGTGCTCAATAAATCTTAACTGCAAAACTGTCATCCTCATTATTAGTAATAGTATATGAAGAAATGGAAACTCGGAAAAATGAAGAAATCTAAGATCACAACAACTAGTTGGCAGGAGCGCTGGGGCTTTAACCAAGGTTTGAAGGTGTTTGGTACTTTTTTCCTCCATATTTACTACTGATTTCCTCATGCACCCTGGAGAGACTGTAAAGTGAATCATCTTTTTTTTCATTTTTCAGCTTCCTTATCTTCATTTTCTTTTGTTTCCTCACGTTTAGAACTCTTGAGTATTGTCTGTCCAGTCATGGGAACTATCTGTCAGAATTCAGCAAGGTGTAGGGATGTTCACATCCCTACAGGATGAACTCTCATCCCTGCAGGTGGACTCTCCTTGACACAGAGCTATTAGGAGATTCTGGGGTCCCCCCAAATTCTGTCCAGAAATAGTCTGGAAAAATCAACATCCTGTTTAAAGTAAAAGGATCCTATTGTTGCCACATGGAAGACATTTTTAAAAACAATAAATAAGCATATATTTCTCAGTGCATTAGTTCTTTCCTCTTAAAGGGGAGAATACTTAACTTCTAGTGATCTCATTTGTCATTTCACATCCCTTTGAGGTAGTGAAAAAAGGGGTTATATTATCTTCAAGGGTGTGGGACCAGGAGAGGAGTAACGAAGTCCAGTGTGAAAAGAACATAGGCTATGGAGTCAGGCAGATGAGATTCAATGGGCTCTTCCATTTTCTGTTATGAATTCAAGTACCATTTTCCTCATCTGTGTAAGGAGGATAAGCAGAGGAGATACTGCTCATAAAAGAGACCATGCTAGGTACTTTTTTTTCTTTAAGATTTTATTTATTTATTCATGAGAGACACAGAGAGAGAAAGGTAGAGACGTAGGCAGAGGGAGAAGTAGGCTCCAGGCAGGGAGCCCGATGTGGGACTTGATCCTGAGACTGCGGATCATGCCCTGAGCCAGGGGCAGGTGCTCAACCGCTGAGCCACCCAGGCATCCCTAGGTACTTAATGTGTAAAAGTGACTGCTACTGATATTGGGGACATGAATTTTAACATTGGCTGAGGGTGACAGAGAGACTCAGGTGTCATCATTCTTAACTCGGTGCTGTGTGGACTTCTTCATATTGTTTCTCTACATTTTAAAATCTAGCTGTTTTGATCTTTTATTTGGTGCTTTGTTTTTAAATATACCTATTATGGGCAGGTCACTGGCTCTGTGTATTTAGCAAGGCCATGCACAATGCCCAATACGTCAAAGTCCCAAGTTTACCTCATGTCCCAAGTTAATGTTAGTGAATCCACATGACCAACAAGGAGTATGATACAGAATCTCTCAGATGGTATTGGGGCAGCGATTCTCAGAAAGTAAAAGCAGCAGGTATTTATTATTTACAATGTTGCTCAGCATTGTGTAAGGTAGGGGACACAAAAGAGACACCAGACTTTTTGTGTCTTTTAAAAGACTAACAATTTTCCAGGGAAAACAGATGTGACCGAAACCTGACACAATTAAGTACAGTAATAAACACCATGTGATTCAGTCGCATTAGGTAAGTGGGCTCTTGTAGGCTGGTGGGTAAGAAAACAAGTAAACTCACACTTAAAGCATGGTTTGATAAATACGAATAGAATAATATGCAAGGATGCAGAGGAGGTGCCATGTAGCGTGGGTTCCAAGGAGAGGCCATGCTTCAGTTGATCCTGATGAGGGGGGGATGCTGGAGAGAGAAGTATTGAGTGAGGAGGACTGAAAACCACATTTTGAAAGGCACTGAGAGATGAGAAAGTCTAAAGAATAGCATTTGTTCAGCATTCTTGATGGTCCGAACTTAGGTTTTCCAGAGTTATTGGTAGGAGAGCAGACTGGAGAAGTGGGCAAGGGATGTCATTAAAGACATTGTGTTTTTATGGATTAAAGACATTTTGAGAAGTATGAGCATCAGGTTGTTGGCAACCAAGCAGGCCAGAGATGATTATATCAGTGTTTCAGAATGATCACTCTGGGAAGATCTTCTAGTAGAAACAGGTAAGAAATAGTAAGGGCCTGAATCAAGTCTTAGGAGAGAGAAAAAATGAATGAACGAATGGTTGAATAAAAGAGTGAGTAAATGAATAACACTAACTCTAAGTGTTGTAGAAGTTCAGAGAATGGGGATGCCATAGTAGGAACAGTATTTGAGGAAGACTGTATGATGGAGAAAGATTTGAGTGGTCAGCCCAGTAACTTGCCCATACTAGGTGATTGGAAGTAATACTAGGTTGCACAAATGTGTGAGATGGTCAAGTAGACAAATTTAATTGGAAAAGAATGGTAGATAATATGATTTCATATGCAAATTAGTTGCACATTTTAGAAAGCTTTGAAATGCCAGATTGAGGAGCTTAAACTTATTTAATTAATCAGTAGAAAGCCACTGAAGATTCTTAAACACATATTTTGACATATTCGGTTTGGATTAGAACTGTGTGTGTTGAGCCTCTTCATCATGGTTGGAGGAAGATGTGTCTAGAGAAATGATGCCAGTTCTGATTCTTATATTTAATGGAAATGCGACAGAGACAACATTAATTTGGACTGGAAGATAAAGTTGAGATTTTTGGTGATACTAGTCTACAGAGGGTTGGAGCAAGTGGAAAGATGGAAGAAACTGCTTGCCTGATCAAGTCTTTTCTGGAGAGTGAATACAGGGCATGCACAGCCAATATCTCATTCCATCCCACTGCAAACATTAATTCATTATGCTATGTTTTCCTAGTGAATTCAGTGGTAGCTTAGAGTCCTTGTTAACACAATACTTCAGGCAACTTTTGTCAATTGACATTGGAATTCAAGCCTATCTGTCATACCTGAACTAAGAAATGAATAAGAAATTATGGCTGTACTCACAGTGCAAATCAATTTTTACTCTTTCAGGTGGAACTTGCAGAAATCTGTGCCAAGAGCGAGCGTTATATTGGCACTGAAGGAGGAGGGATGGACCAGTCCATATCATTTCTTGCAGAAGAAGGAACTGTAGGTGATATTGAGCTATTTGGAAATATCAACTAGGCAAAGTTCATATGGAGAGGAAGGCCTTGAGATCTTGCACATGATTGACTCTGGGCAGCTAATTCTATTAGATTCTATTCTAAATGGTATTGCTCAACTACTTTGTAATTCAGGGCTGCTACCAGTTCACCTATTCTGTTTCATGTTGATCACATCTTCCTTAGGCTTCCGGAATCATACCTCACATCTGTTTTTCTCTTGTGCCTAGTTTTTCTCCCTTCTATTTCTCTTATTAAGACGAGATTTCTCAATGCCCTAGTTATTAAGATTACCTTTCCTGCTCTTCTCCCAAATCACTTCATCTCATGGCATTTTCATAATCTCATGTTGGTTTTAAACCCAAATGTTAACTTCTCTTACCACATACATTCATAATCCCTCTTTTATAATTTACTTTTTGGGATCATTTTTCTCTGTCAACATTTTTGGGGCTTCCGTGGTGGGGAAAAGAATGTTGACAGTAAGCCAGGGGTGAATTCCTTAGCTGGATACCACTTCCCCTTGGCTATAACTCCCTTAGGCAGAGTAGAAGTTTTGGGTGTTGCCCATAAACTGTCTATTTCCAAAATAGAAACAGACATTTCTTTAAAATCTTTTCTTAGTTTTTCATCAGATTCTTACAGGCTTGGCTATTTTCCAAGAATACCTGGATTTCTTCTTATTAAGAATATTTATTGTTGATTCCTCCAAGCTAAAGACATGAACCATAAGGATATGTGGTTTAATGTTAAGAAAATACTCTGGGTGTTTTGGATGAGACCTGACAGGCAGACATGGTGGCAAGAGTCCTGATGTTAATGTAAGTTAGCTATAGAGTCTGAACAAAGTCAAAATTCTTTGAGCTTGCAAAGCACTTCATAATGTGGCTCCTGCTTTACCTCTCCATTCTACTCTCTCACCAACTCTCAACCCTCAAATTGAGCTCCAGCCAAATTTCAATAAAGCTCAATTAATACTTCATGGTTGTGTTTTTTCTTGTTGGTCTTTTTTTTTTTTTCTTTGCCTCTGAACTTGTGTATGTTCTTCTCTCTTTTTTGATATCCTATTTGGATCAAGAAATCCTTTGTCTGCCCTACTCTTGCTTATCCTTTAAGATAGTGTAGATTTCTCTTTTTTCAAAAGAGCCTGCACTAAGTGATTATATGCTTCAATGATGTTCTATAAAGCACCCTGCACTTTGCTACCTTCGTAATTTTGTCCATTTGATTGTCTTTCCTGCTAGATTGTAAGTTCTACGAGGGCAGGCACAGTGTCTTGTTCACTGTTGTAGCTCCAATGCCTACTATAATGCCTGGAAGTCAGTAAACAATATTTGAATTGAATGAGTGCATTTTTAGGAAAAATTTTTGCTAAGGTAAATAAATAGATAAATGATTAAACATTTTCTGGATTCTAATACCTTATATCTCACCTGTCATTTTTCTTTCAATAGGCCAAATTGATAGAATTTAGCCCTCTGAGGGCAACTGATGTGAAACTCCCAAGCGGAGCAATATTTGTGATTGCCAACAGTTGTGTGGAAATGAATAAGGCAGCCACTTCTCATTTCAATATCAGGGTGATGGAGTGTCGGCTGGCTGCAAAGGTATGAACTTGGCAAACCAGTGAAACTTGGAGTAGACTTTCTCTTATCCTTTTTCCTCTTATTTTTTTCTCTGCTACTTTGTCTCTTTCCCTGAAGTTTAGGGCATCATTCTGACTATAGCAGTATTCTAAATGAAGGTCTTTGGGAAGAGAGCAATTTGATTCCAAACTCAGGAGATAAATAAACCTATAAGTGTGCCCTGCAACCTCGAGGTATTTGGAAGCTATATGAACTTCACAGTTGAGTCTCCTAGGGCAGCACAGGGCAGAAGAAGATAGTTTATATCTGTGAAACATAGACCATGAATGAGGTAAGGGTGGAATAAGATAGCTGGAGGTGATATTGATGGGAAGTGACCATAACTGATTTTGTTTCCTCAACAAATGTGATGGTAGCCTCAACACCTGGTCCTCTCAGATGCACCATTTTTGTAGTGGGCCATCACTGGTCACTCTAAAAATAATAGGCTTGATATAATGCTCCTGTGCCCAAAAGACTTTTACATGTGTGTAAAGGACACACAAACCAGAAGGGAGTCTTGGCCATTCTCTGTTCTACAGTTTTTTTTTGTTTTTTTTTTTTTTTTTATTTATGATAGTCACAGAGAGAGAAAGAGAGGCAGAGACACAGGCAGAGAGAAGCAGGCTCCATGCACCGGGAGCCCGACGTGGGAATCGATCCTGGGTCTCCAGGATCGCGCCCTAGGCCAAAGGCAGGCGCCAAACCGCTGCGCCACCCAGGGATCCCTGTTCTACAGTTTAGAAGACCTTGGCTGATGAACCCTTAAATCTACTTAGGAAGTATTCATTGAATACCTATTATATGCCTAGAAGCATGAAGATATACAGAAGGATATAAGACCTAAGAATAGAGAGAGTAGAGTGGAGAGTTAAAAATAGAGGGTTGTGAAATAGGAAATGTTAGTTTGTGATCAGGTGATATGTAAGTTGGTGCTCCAAAAAGTGACACAGAAATGAAATGTTGTGGAGGATCCAGAAGGGTACATGGTATGACCAGAAAGGTGGAGAAAACAGGCTGGGAGCCGGGGAGTGGGTTCTGGCTTAGGAGCTGCACTATGCTTTCTCCTAGTTGAAATGATGGTTTAGAAATTTAAATCTGATCAGATAATTCCCCTGCTTGCCACCTTTCAAAACTTTTTTATTTCAACTTTTTTTTTTTATTGCCACCTTTTCAACTTTTTTATTTATAAAGAAAATAGTCCTTATCACTGCCTGGAGAGCCTTGCAAGATCTGTTGCCTGTGCACCTCATCCTTTAACTATCTTAGCTTCCCCTATTCCCATTACACTCCAGCCATAATGCTTGTTCCTACCCCAGGGACTTTGCACATGCCCAGAATGCTCTTCCCCTAGCTTTCTTTGAAGTCCAAGTCTAAATATCCCCCAGAGAAGACTTCCTTGACTTCCTTACTTCTAGATTAAGGTATATCTCCCTCATATTTCATAGCTCTTGAACTTCTCAGTTATGGAATTTATCACAATTGTTTAATATCTGTTTCCTCCTTTTCATTCAATTTTATCTGAGAGTCAGGGCTGCATCCATCTTGCTAACTCTTATATCTCTAATGTCTGGCATAGTGCTTAGGCTGAAATAGGCACAGGATAAACATTTGTTGAATAAATGAATGACTACTCCCCATGTTACCTGCCCTTTCATATTTATTTTGATCAATTTCACAATATTTTACAAGTGTATATTGGACTAGTTACTCTGGAGATATGTAGGTGTGGGCTTATCCCTTGGGACTGACTTGCCACTTCATCCTACTCCCACTCCCTGAAGTTGTGAAATTAGGGAGACTAGAGAGATGATGAGCCAGAAAAATAAAAGTTGGGTTTTTTTTTTCTGGAAAATTTTGGCATTAACATAAAAAGTCATTTAAATGTTTAAAATTGGAATCTACTCATTTAGATAATTTCAAAAAAATTATTAAAAGAAATGTTTTAATATTAAGCTCTTAACAGTATCTGATCAGTGCATATATGAGAAGCAGTGCAGTAAGCTTTTCAGTAGCAAGGCTTCAGTGAACGGTTTTTTCCTTTAGGACAGGAAGAGCTTCCTCTTTCAGGAGATGGAAGAAATTAGTGCCTTATTTGTTTGAGGGCTTATTCGTGCTGACTTTACTTTGAGATTGATGAGTAAGTGTTGCTTTCCTGAGGAGACTTCAAGCATGTACAATGTTTTCAAAGTTTTATCACGAAATGAGATATCCTCTATGAGATCTCTGGGTGAACTCAAGCAAGTATGAGATGTGAAATAGGTTCATGTTGTGACTACTCTCTTCCTGAGATGCAAGGAGAGAGAAAAATGCAGTTGTGGTGCCAAATCTCCAGTAAAAGTTATCAGAATGAGGAAATGGTCTGAGAGTTAACTGGAAAAAAGGCATCTCTTTTGGAAGTAGTCGTGTCTGAAAACCTTAATCCACTGCAGAACCTCTTCAAGAACAAGAGTTGATAGCTCCATATGAGGCTTTGAGGTACTCTGCTCAGGGAAATTGGCATCTGAATTTTGCTTTTTGCTGCACACTCCTCCCAATTGGGCATACTCTAAGTTTGTCTCTCTTTTAAAATACGGAAAAAAGAAAAGTGAAAGACTTTATCAAGATGGGAAAATGTTTTCTAAATCATGTGGCTACCAATCGCTAGAATCCAAGTGTATAATAAATAAAGATAAAAATAAGCTAAAGATAAAACTACTAATATGATCTTGATGTTAACCATACACTTTTGCCTAGGTGGGGCACCTGGGTGACTTAGTCAAGTGTCCGACTCTTGGTCTCAGCTCAAGTCTTGATCTCCAGGGTTGTGAGTTTAAAAATTGATTTAAAAATAAGTAAGTAAGTAAATAAACAAGGAAATATTAAAAAAAAGAATATACTTTTGCCTAGGAACATAGGCTGGAATTCTGCTAAGTATATTTTCCTTATAATATGGTTCTATTCTTTTATTTATATGTGAATGAATATAATATTTGTTTGGAAATGGTCTCTTAAGTTGAGAAATAAACCTCCCATGTAGGAGGTTAAGCATCTGCCTTCAGCTCACATCATGATCCCAGGGTCTTGGGATGGAGCCCCATATCAGGCTCCCTGCTCAGCAAGGGTCTGCTCCTCCCTCTCCCTCTGCCCGGCACACCCCCCCACTCCCCGCACATGTACTCTCTCTCTCTCAAATAAATAAATCTTAAAAACAAAAAAACAACAAAAAAAAACCTCCCATAAAAAAGGTAAGGAACATTGTCTTAATCTGGACAAACTTTCTGTTTTCAGAAAGTAAAAATGAAGTGTCAGGGCAGAAATGACTAATCAGAATAGTTCTGAAAATGAGACAGATCAGATGGGGCTCTACATGGCAAAACTGTAATGAAGGACACTTATTTTTCCACTCCTCCTACCTCTCCAAGATCCTTTTATGAAACTGAGTATCTTTTATATCTACTTAACACAAAGAAGTATGGTGAACCCGTGAAGATGGTTTTTCTTTGTTTTGCTTTAATGTCGATAGTGTCATCTCTATCCTCAAGTTTCCCTCCTGTCCCTCTTTCTCTTTCTCTCTCCTCCTCCTATTCCAGTAGTTTCCAAAAACTAATTGATGAAGATTCATTGAAATTCAGAGTCTTATAGAGCCATTTGAACTAAAATTAAAAACGTTTCAAAGCAAACTCAGTAGAGATTTATAATTTACTTACGTGATACTTTTAAGTGAAGCACATTTTTATGTTCTTAAATTAACAGTGGCCAAAAATCTTTAATGAGCACAATTTTTTCATACTTTACATACATTTAGTGGCTTAAACTTTTCCAGAAATGTTTTATGTTTATGAAAGAGAGTATCCCTTAATTATATTGAGGGATAAAATGTGTGATGCTGATAATGAGTATTATGGGAAGTCAAAAAGGGAAGAGAAATTATTCTATTGCTTTTGCATACCCTGAGCTCCTTGTGGCAACAAGTGAAGCAAAGAAGGAGAGAATTTCATGTGGTCCTTTGGCACTTCAAGGAAATTTTACAGTGTGATTCTTCATAGAGCCTGTTTGGTCAGGGCTGTCACTCGCCCAGTTTTCTTAGCTTCTGCCACTTAATGGTCAATATGGAATTTATTATCTGTCTAGTGACAGAATGTGAGAAGTGGGCATAATGTCAGGGCTTTGGCAGTTCCCTTGAATTTCGGTGGAAAAAACCTAAATCCCTAGGAATGTGGCCAGTTTTGCTCAGCACCATTGATTCAGTAGAGCAAACCCTGCCTAGACTCTAGTGCGGAATATTCCCACTAGAGGGAATGGAGGGTCCACGCCACAGGGTGGGGGACACTCATGTTGGGGAATACGGTCCATGTGTTTAGTGGGACCAGGTTATGGCAGCGCCTTCAGGGCTGCACTGAGGATCAACCAGGCTTGGTTCTGGAAGCAGTGGGTTGCTGCTAATGTTGTTAGAAAGGTATTTGGTATATTAACCTGGCAGCAGGAATTTTTGCCTTGGTGGTGGAGAAGTGAGGATGGGATAAAAAGGGAAGAATATGAGAAAAACTGTGACTGAGCCTATATACGGGGCTGAGTATAAGGCTCTCTAGGATTGGGTTTCTGTCCTCCTTTGGGCATGAAGCTTTCACCAGCTACTCTCCCAACTCCAGTTAGGCTAAATGTCCTTCTATGTGCTCTCACCACATCCTGTATTTTTCCATTATAGTAGTTTATCGCAATTGGGTTAAGTTCTTCACAGTGTGATTCTTCTTGAATACCTGCCTCCTCTGGTCGACTGAGCTCTCTGTGGTCAGGAGCTGCATGTGCTCTTCACTGTTGGGTGCCGAAGGCCTGGACAGTGGTGAACGTTCAGCAAACTCTCATCGAGTGCAGGAATGTGAGAATGGAGGAAAAGTGTTGATTTGATAAGCTGCAGTTTCAAGCTTAAATGGTGGGGTGGAAAGCATGGTGCTGCCACTGGTAGGTTTACAGAAGGTTGGGTGGAAAGTGACTGGAAAATGAGGGGCGGTGACACCTCCCCGTTGCGTTTTCACATGGGTGGTTAAGAGTACATCTGAAGAAAAAAAAAATAAATAAATAAAATAAAAATAAAAAATAAAAAAAAAAAAGGAGTACATCTGAAGGCTGTCCCCTTGTAGCACGTGTATCTCTGGGCTTGGGGGAATGACCTTCAGATGTATTTATTTGGAGATAACAGTCAAAGCCAAGAGCTAAGTTCTGTTTGCTGAGGGAAAGAATGTGGCAAGAAAAGACCGGAAGGCCAGGGGTTAAACTTGGAAGGTGAAGTCAATTAGGGGAAAAATGAGTCATGGGAAGAAAGGTGCGAGGACCAGAGAAGTGAGAAAGAGACCAGGAAAATCCAGCTCTATCGAAGCAATAAAACAAGGAATTTGAAGAAGGTAGGCACTGAAGAGCACCAGAAGTCACTGACTTATTAAGGGCGAGAGGGCTGAGAGAACTCCAGTGGCTTCAGAAGTGGTTTGGGAGATAAGAAAAGACCATTGGGAGGCCTCATTCGGTGGTGAGAGTGGCTACTGAGGGCCTAGACTGTGGGCCACTGGTTGACAGTGAAAGAGTGGCAGAGATGGAGAGCAGTCTCATTAGGATTAAGGATTCCCAAGACGGCAGACACCTGTATATATTTGAAAGCATGGAAAAAAGTATCAGGGGAGTGAGAACTACCTAGAGGAGCAGGGGAATGTGGGGAGGGAAGGAAACTTGACCTTCACAGAAGTCCCTCTTCCAGGCCGGGTTAGGTGCTAGGTATTTTTATTGTTCTCTTATTTAATCTTCACAGTAGCTTGTGAAGTAACCATTAAGTTTAAGTAGGCCATTTTATATCCTGGGAGTGGCAGGCCAAGGTAGGCTGTGACCTGTTGTAAGTAAGTGCAGGAGTCCTGGTCTGTCTTCAGCCCTGCTCTTTCCATTGTGCCCCTTGGGAATGAGGCGTGCATGAGATCCAGAGTATGATGTTTGGGGATGCCAGGAAGTGCTGAGGGTGCGGTGAGAACGGTAGTAGATCCATTCTGCACAGTTGTGCAGGTTTCTTCAGATTTATCCTATAGCCTGGAAACTGACATGGAGCGCAGACAGTGGGGATTACTAACGTCGGGGAAGGTCAACGTGGTAGTTTTCATGACGGTGATGAGTAGAACATATACTCGAAAGTCACCAGCCACTAAGGAATACTGGAGAACAGCTCTATGTAGTTGGAAGGGGGAAAGGAGGATATAAGCAAAAAATAAAAGCAGTCACGATAAAAGCAACTGCATATGATCCCATTTATGTGACACTATATGTGTGTAGGTGTGGAGAAAGTTTGCATAAATATATAATAGTATGGTTATCAGAACAATGGTTGATGGTTATCTTGTTGGGGTAATTACAGATGATTTATTTTACTTTGTATTTTTTTGTACTTTGACCTGGTTTGAGCTTTTTGAAATTTTAAAAATAAGCATGTGATTTATATAAACAGAAACAAAAACAACATAGCAGCTTTTGTTGTGTGTACAACAGCTTGTTCGATGAATTGTTGTTTTTAGAGGTAACTCAGAGGAGGGATTAGACATTTTAGACTTTGCTGACCAGGTGAAGAAAAGACTTGGTACTTTTCCCATTGCTTTGGTAACACTGCTAAATGTGATGGGAAAGTCAAAGAGAGGTAGATTCTGACCGGCAGGCTCCTAAATTAGAGTGCATATCTTAGCACTCTCCTAGCACGTCCTCTGCCTGGAGCTCCAGCAGCTCTTCCAGACTGAAGAGCAGTCTGGCAGGATCTGAGCTCTGAGTTTGCATCTGAGACAACCTGGAAGTGGTAGGGAGCTAATATACTTGGAAGTAGCCCTCAAAGGATGATGGATAAGAGTTAGTGGGTAAATATCCCAGCTTCCTTGTTACAGAGGGCCCAGAAGACCCAGCCTCACCTGTCCATATCACTGCACCTTGAATTGGCTTTTCCTGTCCCACTCTCCACTCCTCTACTGGCATCTTGGAATCATCCTTCCCCCTAAATCCTTGCCTCAGGGTCTGCTTCTGAGAGACACCAACCTGAGACAGGATCCTAGCACTATTTATCTGCCTCTTTCTGAGACTATGGACAAAGCACTTGTTGCCTGCCTTCTTGCCCATAGAGCATGGAACAGGTTCAGGAACCTCCCAGAGGTGGTATCTGATATGAATACTTAACACTTGCAGTGGTGAAAGAAAGTGGTGAATGTTGACAAAGAACTGCTTTCTCTTATTTCCCCACCCTGTTACAAGTGGGGAACTTAGTGATGAAATGACCCATAGCCCTGACTCATAGCCCTGCTTCATAAATGTGATGTAGGCCAATCACCAAGGCCTCAAGTGGCAAATTCCTTCATGAAGTTCTGTCTTTGAGTGACAGTGATCTTACCCACCCACTTCCCTCATCTGCAAGTCATCCTTCTATGTCCTGAGCCAGATTTCAGAGGGCTTAAGCAGCTTTCCTATTTTGTTCCCACAGTGCAGTGCACTGTTATTCAGCAGTTTATGGCCGTGCAGCTGTCATTGACAGCATGTGGTAGATTTCATCCTTAATTGAAATAACATACCAAATTGGCTATGTGGACCCCTCCACCTGGGCAGGTCCACATAGCCAAGAGCAGATGGGGATATTGCTGGAGTGAATTCGAGCTTTTGTATGTTAATACATCTCTGTGGAAGGAAAGCACACAGGGAGGCTGCGTTTGAAAAATAGCCTTGTAGGCAGCAGGCATCCATCCCAGACTTTCTTCTCTCACATCCCTGGCCCAGTTTCCTTGGATCAAGTGCCTGAGGCAGTGCGACTTGTTCAAGTGAGCACAGGGATGGAAACTTGAAGACTGTTGTTGACTAAAAGGTTCATAGGAAGAGCCCAGTCTCATCACTTGGGGGCCGTTCTTTGATGTTTTTCCTTTTCCTTCTTCTTTTTTTAGAGGGAACACATCTATCAAAGTATTTGTTTTTAAATCACTAGAATGTTCATTTCTTTTTTTAAATTAATTAATTTAAAAATATTTTATTTATTTATTCTTGAGAGACATAGAGAGAGAGAGAGGCAGAGACATAGGTAGAGGGGGAGCAGGCTCCTAGAGGGGAGCCCGATGTGGGACTCGATCCCAGGACTCCAGGATCACGCCGAAGGCAGACACTCAGCCGCTGAGCCACCCAGGCATCCCTAGAATGTTCATTTCTACCACAAGTCTTAGTTTGTGCTTAGAAATCCATTTGTAGGACCAGAATAGCAATTTGAACTAGTGTGAGCAGCACTGCATTGGTATGGGCCATAACTTAACTGAGATTATGGCCTTGAAGAAGCCAGAAAGAGTTAGAGGACCAGGGTTCAATTTCCAGCTCTGTTTATTACTAGCCTTTGAGCAAGTCATTTATTCTTACTTCTTAAATAGAGTAATAATACCCATCTCACAAGGTTTGTGAAGCTTGAAAGAAATAAAAAGTACATTTTAAATCATACAGCAGTATATAGGTATTAATATACTTCTGTTTGCTTCGTTGTTTATTTCAGCAGGATTTGGATTTGTGTTTTAAGAGAGCATCATTCTAGATTATCAACTTCAGCTCTTTTTCTGTATAAAATCAATATATTGTTTTATGTATGTCTTTATAAGGTTTTTCAGATTATTTTTAGAACACATTAGAGTATAGAATTAGAATATATGAATCAATGAATTAAACAAACGAATGAATCTGTGGAGGTAATCAGTCTAGCGCTGCTCGTAAACACTAAGTATGCTGAGCCATCAAAGTCAGAAGAAAGGTTTTAGCTTTAGTCCTTGCTTTAAAAATGGTACCATGTTCTGGGAAATAATTGAACAGAAAAATATAATTCTTTTTTCTTTTTTCTCAGTTCTGCCTTAAAATCATTAACTCCTTTCAATGTATGAGCCAGAGTTTTAAAAAGAGGTTTAATGAATATAAGAACTGCCACTATTAATATTCTTCAGAAGTGAGTGGCCCTAACCAAAGTTCAATGATCTTTTGGTAAACCCTGCTTCCTGTCTAAAAGAAAGAAAATCAAATCATTAGCATAATAGCAGAGTAAATCAGATGCACATTTCCTTGAAGACTAGTTTTCCTTCTTTCATTTGTTTCTTTTTGCTGTTTGTCCTGTGTGCACCTGCCTCACACCAGGGATTGAATTTTATAGACCTCAGGATGAGAGATATCTTCACTGTTTTGATTGAGGGGATCAGCCAGTACTTTGGGGAGAATGAGAGAAACATATTCCAGAATGAGGTTCCCATGAGTGGACCTGGTTACGCGTGGAGCAGGTTTTGTTTGTACTTAACCACCTCCATCAGACTGAGGGATGCCCCAAGATACAGTTGGGAGCCAAACTCTTTTCTTGAGGGTGGAGAAACATACAGCTCTAGTTCTACCAGTGACCCAATGAAGTGGTTTTTCCTAAGGTCACCAATGAGGTTTTCATTTAAAATCTGGGACTTTACTCCAAATGCCCAGATACTTAAATTCATTAGCCATTTTCAAAGAGGCCTGTGGTAAACAGGAAATGCTCTAATGAAATCAGGGATACAGTGTCTACCTCAGGACCCAGGTCACATGAGAGTTGAGCAGTTTTCTGTAGACTTTATAGAGAGTGGTGTATTAGGGATGAACTGAATAGGGATAAAAGAACAAAAATCATTCAAAGCAATAGCCTGAGGGAAAGTGGTGACAGACCAAAAAAAAAAAAAAAATCAGTGGGATATTAGGTTTTTTAAGGAAAAATATTTAACTAGCCTGTGAGTGTCACACAAGCATGTTTTAATTCCAAACATCTGAATCCAGTGTACATTTTCAAGCAATGATGGGAAATGTGGAGAGGTTGAATGGAAAAAAAGAAAACAGTTGAATTTGGCTAATTAAAATAGTACATATCAATTTCTGAAATGAAAGCTAACCATTATCTTGGTTTGAACTTGCAGCTCCTGGCTAAGTACAGAGGCTTGCAATGGGATAAAGTATTGCGACTAGAGGAGGTACAGGCCAAACTCGGGGTCAGTCTGGAAGAAATGCTTCAGATCACAGAGGATACCCTTCACCCTGAGCCCTATAGCCCTGAGGAGGTTTGCAGGTGTCTGGGAATTAGCCTGCAGGAGCTTCGAACCCAAATCCTGAGTCCAAACACTCAAGATGGTGAGTCTGCAGAAGAAAGTGAAGAACATGGGTTGTTCTCCTACTCATAGCTGTAAAGACTCCAGTTTCCCAATGAATTTTCCCAATGAATTTTTTTTCCCCAATGAACTTTGAAGCACACTTGAGGGTATTTGGAGAATATGTATGTTTTGGCAAACTTAATTATCTAGATTCTTGGCTTCATTAAATCCATTGATTTGTTCGTCAGCATGCACTTCCTGATCTCTGCTATAAGCCAGGTATCCTGGCTAGGCAAAGGTTGATAAAACATGGTTCCTGCCTTCGAGAAGGTCCTATTTCAAGAAATTTCTCTTTTTTTCCTCTGTGCATGTTTCTGATTATTATACTATGTACACAAAAAAGTCTAGGTTAGAGCCATGCTTATAACTGCTGAGACACCCCCTGAAACACCAGAAAGTTCACTGCTTGGACTGAAACTTATTGCCCACTTTTAATGTGAAAGCCTTTTCTGTTTGCCTGCTGCTTTCAAGCAATTTTGTTTTCACACTGATAATATTGGATCCCTGAGATTGGATGTGCAGGATGGAGCCCTGGGGTGGCTTCTCTTCTCAGAAGTAAAGGTTGTCTACCTGTGGGCAGTCAACAGTGGGGAGCGGGGACATCTAGCTAAGATCCAGTTGTCTCTGGAGGTAGAGTGGGAGCTTGGGTCAGCCTCAGGGTACCATTTCCGTTCAGTGCATTGCCTATGCCGCTTAACATGAATGTTAACTTCCTACTCAGTCTGGCCTAATTCTGTGCTGTCTTGTCTCCCTTTTGAGTCCACCCATGCCCAATGGGACAGTGTTGTCTTGGCTGAACCATTCCACTTAGTAATTGCATCTTGGTCTTGCTTCTGGACTTTTAATCCTAAACATCACTGCTCTTTTCTGACTGGAGCTTTTCTGTTTTCCGAAATGTGGTTTCTATCTATCTTAAAAGTTCAATATAATTCTCATCTTTTCCATATCCTTCTCAATCCACAGCTTGTTCTCTCTGTATCCATGTTCCTTTTTCTTGGCATCTGCCTATCTTTCCAACCTCTCTCTTTTTTTAGCATTTAAAAAAATAAGCGAATTTCCCAGAAAACCTTGGAAAACACAAAAAGATAATTTCCTTATCATAGTACCTGTATCGCTGGTTATGTACATATTGAATGTTTTCCTCCCAAAAAAATAATGATTTCATTGTTTTTTATAAAAACGAGGCGTGCTTAATCTTACCCCTTCATCTAAAATAACTTACCCACTGGCCTGCTTGCAATGCTTCCTATAATTTACTTATGTTTTGTTTGTATTTAGTAAATCTATGTTGAATGAATGAATCCATTTTGTAATTCTGTCATCCTCAAAGGGTTTCTTCCTCTTTTTGCTATTGGAATTAGTAAGTTAAAACAAACAAACAAACAAACAAGAAACTATGAGTGTCAGTCAGTCTGTGGGGCTCTAGAATCTTCTAGATATATATATCACTTGATTTACTTTTGGAATCTAGCAATCTAACTTCAGCCAAATTTCCAGCTGAATTCTCTTGGCACTCAGCTTTAACGTTAGGGATCAAGATCCTATTGTATCTTTGCCTTGTTCCTTTTGAGTTTGTGCTTGATTGGTCTAAGACCTTAAGCAAATGTTTCTTTTAACCCTTTAGAAGATGAGATTCTTACTAAATGTGCTGCTGCACTTAGGTTGTGTGAATGGGCAAAGAGTTGACATGTGTCCCCAGCAGAGGACTGTGGAGGATGCCTCTACCCTTTATTCCAGCTGCATACATTTTAACATACTTAGTTTTGACTACAACTAATTTTTCTCATCAGGGTTATCATGTCTTTCTCAAAGCGACGTGGAATCCAATGTTCTCTTTCTGCCAAAATTGCTTTCTTTACCTGGACATGAGTGTGAGTTGGGAGATACTGACTGTGAGGTGAGAGTGTAGGGAGAGATGTTTACAATCAAACTGTGGCTGGCAGCCTTTGCTAAGGGTACATTTGCCAGAGGCCCATGTACAATTGTTGTTTTCTCTTTCCAAATTTCTAATAATTAGATTTGGAAATGCTCAGAGGCCATTAAAATTAAACACACAAAGGAAAATCCTCAAATCCTTTAGACATTGTTTAGAATGGCTTTAGACAGTCCTTCACTAGAAACTGGCTAGGAATATTTTAAGTACTATTTGTCAGGCCTTGCCCCCAGGTAGGAATAGTCTAAGGGTACAATGCGTTGTATGGGTTTCCAGAGGCTTGGGGGCCAGGCTGATTTGAGCAGGGGTGTTTCTTAAGGTGTGAACCAAGAGGAAAAGATGAAGCCATGGTCAGAACTAGGAGAGGTGGGCACATATAGCTGGCACAGGGGTGGTCTTGCTGCTCAGATGCACTGTGCTGGGCTGGACAAGAATCTCATTGCTTAGATTAGTAACTGCCTGTGCCCAACCATATGCTGACAAACTGCTGGCCAGTTGCTGACTAATTTGTTTGGATCCTGTGATTTCCAAAGTCGTGAGCAATAATCAGGCTTTTGAGCAAGCACAGGGCAGTGACATGGACTGCTTGTTAGAAGACAGATCTAGAATAAATAAAAAGCAACAAAAAAACTTCTTGTTTGCTTTATGGTTTACATATTATTATTCATTCACATCATATAGTTTGAGTTTCACAACTCTGAGTCATATGGTTATACTTTCCTAGGTGAAGAAAATAAGGTCAGAGAGTTACATGATTTGTCAAGATTTACAGATAGTAACTGCTAAAGCTACATCCCAAACCCTAGTCTTCTGATTTAATCCAATTCTCTTTCTGCTATTCATTTTTTTCTTAGCATATTAACAAGCTGGCCTTAGCAACCCTGCGCCTAGTCAGTATTGAATTTGATTTTGCTTGGCTCTGATTTTTTTCTTGAAACTAAAGACAGCTGATGAAGATAGGTTATTTGTGGTTAAAGGGTTTCTTTTTGGCTCTTTCCCATTCTTGTCCTCTGATCTTAGAAGCGTTAAATAGTGTGGCATCCAGTAGCTTGCTTTATTTAAGGAGCAAACTCAACTTAGCCAGAACATACATGAGCTGTTGTGTTATAGAGGAGCTATAAGAAGTGCTGTGGAATTTCTCATTTGATAAAGGTGCAGTCCTCCTAGATTATCCCAGTCAGGCTTAAGAAAAGTAGTTTGTTTTTATGTGATAGAAAAATATAAAGGTACTTTATAAAATAAAAATAGTTGGTCAGTAATTTCATTTTCTAATTAAGTGTTCACAGGTATTAAAGAAATTGATTTAAAAACAGCTTGTAAGATATCAGGCACTAAATTCTATGACCTCAACGCATTTAATTGTTCTTGTAAGAATTTTGGAAGAAAAGTTTTCTATGAAGAGCCTAGAAGAAGCTCCAAACTCCAAAGGAAACTATAGACCTTTCTAGAGTTTACAGATATTGGTTGATAAGAAATCCTTAAAATCTGATGATGGACTTCTAATAATGCCAAATAAAATGAATCTTTCAGTTTTGTTTGTTGTTTTCATTTTACAATATAATAGACTCTTATGAAACAAAGCGTAAAAGGAAAAATCAAGTAACTATTTTTGTTATGTGCAAAAGATAGGCTTTAAGTTGTTTTAGAAGTCAAGTGTGGGGAAAATTAGCTTTCACTTAGTACTTTTTCCTTTCCCTCTCTACCTAGTCTCTCAGTTCCTGTTGACTTCTCAGCTATCTAGCCACAGAGGGCAGGATCATGCCAAGAATAAAGGTTTTTTATTTTCCTAGAAAATAAAACTTTCATCTCTGATCACTTGGGGATAATGCTTCCTTTGTGGGTTTTCCTCTTCTTTCAACTCTGTGCATTATATACCCCTATTTGTTGGCTTACCTTTCCCTTTCCAAATATTTAAGGACCTAAACAGGAATGTGAACATGCCTTATTAAGCATGATTTTAAAGACATGGCATCTTAAAACTCTAAACTTATTTAGTATCCGTGTGTTGGAATCATGCCAGTGATACTTGTGTCCTGGCCAGTGCCTATACCACTGATGGGTAGGCTAGAGCTCAGAACCTCCCCCTCCCACAAGGCTAATAATAGTTCTTGAGCCACCCTGGAGCCACAAAAGCATTCTGGAATTTTCATCCCCTTGTGTGAGAGTTTTAAAAGAGCTAAAATGAGACAGATTCTAAAGGTACATTTTGAGGAGGAGTTGCCCCTGCAGCAGTCTTAAATACATTTGGCCATCTTGAACTGAGATAGGCCCAGAATGAACCTATGAGCTTTACCACCTCTTAATACTCTCTACCTTCAAACCCTTGAGTCCACCAAGTTTCTCGAGTTAATGTCAGGAGAGGACATGGTGTGGTAGAGAGTTAGACCAGTGAGACTAAACATTTACCTGTGTCAGACACTCTGATCCTCTTTGTTGAAGATGAGCATTTTCCTCTGTCTAGGAAGGTCATCCTTGTATATCAAAACCTTAGCTTCAGGAAGACCATACGTGGTATAGGGAAGGAGGAAGGGGGCATCTACCTTCCTGACAACTGCAGCCCCATAGATCCTGGTAACCTATAGCTATGAAAGTAAGCTGGAAACAACTTCTCCAGCTTCATATGAAACTCACAGACAGTAGTTATTGTAATAGCATTTCCCATAAATAAACCCTGAAAGAGTCACAGCAACTACGTATGAGCCACAAGGCACCACCTTGCCCTAGGATTTGTATCCTTGCAAAAGGGTCCCTGTTTTGTTTACCTCCATATTCCCACAATGCCTAGCAAATATTGCTGCATGAATAGATGAGTTAAATTAATTTTCTTCTATCCATATGGAGAAGTAATGGGTAGGAGGGCAATTCAAGAAAGCACTCAAAGTCTCAGTAAAGGATGGTAATATTTAGCTTTAAAAAAAATCTGTTCATCCTAAATTAATAGCAAGAATGGTATTAACAACATCTAACATTGACTACTTACTATTTTCTAAGCACTTACAGTATTCTGATACCTTTTAAAACATTTGCTATACTTGTCCTCATGTTTAGAGGACCTGCATGAAATAGTCCTTTTCCAGGCTGTAAACACATTCAGACACACACACAGATACTGATGCATTCACAGTTCCTTTACACTGCCTTCTCCACCCTCCTAATCTATTCATACTATTGAGATATGACAGTCAAACTCCTCAAATTAGGCAGCTCGTGGGGAATAAAGAACTTTTTGGTAAATGCTCTTTTTGTTTGAAATTTTCTTTAAAAGAGAAAGGCAGGGATCCCTGGGTGGCTCAGCAGTTTAGCACCTGCCTTCAGCCCAGGGCGTGTCCTGGAGTCCTGGGATTGAGTCCGTATCAGGCTCCCTGCATGGAGCCTGCTCTCCTTCTGCCTATGTCTCTGCCTCTCTTTTTCTCTGTCTCTCATGAATAAATAAGTAAAATATTTCTTTTAAAAAAAGAAAAAGGCAAATGCATTTTCTGTTACAATAATAATTAGGCTTGTGTTTACTGACGTAACTGCTAATAATGTTGACTATTCCTTTTTCATTCTATAAACAAAGAGTGATACCAATGTTTTGCAGCCAATAGAACATTCTGTCTTGTATCTCAATGTTTTTAACAGTAGTCTTTGAATTCACACATGGACTTTTCTTAAAACATTTGAAATCTATGTAAGTGAAATATAGCACAGGCTACATAGATTTAGTTTAGAGGAGCATAAAGAATAAAGACTGGCTTTCAGAAGATTTTGCTGCTAAGAACATCCCATAAGGTTCCAATATTTTGCTGTTTTACAGATGAGGAAACTGAGGCATAGAATGATTAAATAACTTACCCAAGCAGCAGTCTTGGGATTCAAACCCACGCAATGACTCCAGAGCCCTCCCTCTACTTAAGCCCTCCCTCTTACCCACTCATGTGGGGCTGTGTTGGGCTTTTATCAGAGAAAGGGATTTATTTATTTATTTATTTATTTATTTATTTATTTATTTATTTATGAAAGGGATTTATTATTTAGATTTGACCACATGCAATTGTGTAAGCTGTTGCAACACTATAAGGCTCTATCTTGACATTCGGTGCTGGAGCCTGAAGTCAATGGGAGAGACAGTCAGGCAGTGATGATGGATGTGAAGTGGGCGGGGGGGGGGGGTTGCAGCAAGGATAAGCAGGAACTCATGAGGATGGACAGGAACGGGAGTCAAACTCTCACCACCTCTAGGCCTGCAACTTTGATGATACTGGTGTCCTGCAGGGGCAGCTAAAAATGTCGCTGGCCCAAGAGTCAGAGAAGCTGAAAGAAGGGCCGGGGGATCGGGGCAGGGGGTGGTGCTATGGACGGAGCTGCTGCTCCATGCCAGTAAAGTGAGCTGGTGGATAAGTGATGAGGTACATGAGTGGCAGTGGCACCTAGTGCCCCTGCTTAGACCATTGAAGCATTAAAAAAATGCCTTTCATCTTTCCTAATATATATTTTTATTTGCTTGTTTCTTCTATAACTACCTGGTTTCCTGGCCCTGCCGGCTACCTTCTTCACCCCAGCTGCCTCCTTGGCCTTGGCATTGCTGGTGCCCCTGGGCTGCTTAGCCCTGACCACTTGCTACCTTGGTCCCAGCCCTGCCAGCCTTCTTGGCCCTGACCTTGTAGTTCCTAGCTACTTCCTCAGCCCATATGCCTTTTTGACTCCGGTTTTGCTGGCTGTGCCATTCTTGGCTGCCTCAAGGGATGAGAAAGAGAGGAAAGGAAAAAGAATTTCTAAACTTTTAAGTATGTGTTTTTCTTAAGTCTAGGATACGTGACTTGACATTATTCAGTGTTCCTTTTGCTTGAAATTATCATGGATGTATCTCTACCTTCTGAGAGGTAAAATCATCAGAAGGTCAACCATGAATTTATTAGACACTTTGTTTTAAGTAGAATGAGGCTTTTGTGGATAGGAGGACGGCTGACGTCTCAGTGTATTCCGTGTTGCCCCTCTACTGGTTTGAATTAGGAAAACACCTTCTATAGCCTTCATCTACCTAAGAGGACAGACTCTTACTGCTCTTCTTTTACTTTTTTTGCTTTCATTGTCACAGTTTTAAGTATCCATGTAAGTAAATATTTTCCTTGTATACAAAGCTGCTTTCCTTATAGTTAAATCTGTTTGTTTTGGTCAATGTGATGATCTCCTACATTGATGTGTTCAATCTGATTATGTGTCAGTAACAAACAAGTTCAAAGTCTCAGTGGCTTGACCCCTGAAAAATATGCCTACTCTGCATATTCAACGCAGGGCAGCAGAGGGGTTTGTTCATCTGAGACATACAGGAACCCAGGCTTGTGGAGCAGGGGGTCCCTATCTCAATATATTTGTCCATAATTCCTGTGACCAGAAGAGGGAAATTGCTAATCACCCATTGACTTTTAACATTCACTAGAGAGTGAATGTTAAATTCTCATTTTGTTGGCTCAAGCAAGTCATGTGGATGTGAAGAACTTCAAAGGAGGTGGGCAAGTGTGTAGTCTGTTTTAACATGTGTAAGGAACACTGGCAACATTTTGGAAACAACCCTAATGACAACCACACTTCCCAAGATGTACTATGTAGCTACGAGTCTCATCCTTTCAAATCTAAGTGTATCAAATCTAAGTGATGAGAACCAATTTACTTTCTCATGTAAAATTATGAAGCTGGCATTTCTCTCCAGACATCTGGGACAATGAATATTTACTTCACCAAATTCCAAGTATTTTCACTTAAATATTAGGCATACTGTGATCTCTTTTTATGTTGCACATTTCTCTCATGCTGGCATTTTATCCTTCCGGCATGGTCCAGGAAAACATCTCTAGTTTGATATTAGTTGTTCACTTCCTATGCCTTTGTTATTTTTCAAAGTACCCAGCTTCAAGTGGAAAAAGTTCCTAATAACTTTTAAATTAGAAAATGTATACTTTCTTCCTACCCACATGAGTTTGTGTCGAGTTTCTTTCCACATGAGTCAGGAGAAGTAAGTAGGTATGGATCTAGAGACTTTGAGCAGGTTATTGCCAAATTTTATTTATTTATTTTTTTAAAAGATTTTATTTATTTATTCATGAGAGACAGAGAGAGAGAAAGAGAGAGAGAGACAGAGACAGAGAGAGAAAGAGAGAGAGGCAGAGACACAGGCAGAGGGAGAAACAGGCTCCATGCAGGAGCCCAACGTGGGACTCGATCCCGGGTCTCCAGGATCACGCCCTGGGCTGAAGGAAGCACTAAACCGCTGAGCCACCCGGGCTGTCCTTATTGACAAATTTTAATAGTAATGGCAACAAAATAATGATCCATTGTATCTGTATAGACATTCACAGTTTTAGCCCCATGAGATCTTGATAGATCGTCATTCATGCTTCAGATTTCCTGACGAAAACATGACACAACACCACGTTACATTCAAAGGCAGAGGTATTGCATAGCTTTAAAAATCTTTTTATTTGTTTATTTATTTATTTATTTATTTATTTACTTATTTAATTAAAATTTAAATTCAGTTTGCCGACATGTAGTATAATGCCCAGTGCTCATCCCATCAAGTGCCCTCCTTAGTGACTATCACCCAGTTACTCCATCCTCCCCCCACCTCCCCTTATGCGACACTTTGTTTCACTTATAATCCCTTTCACTATTTCTTATATTCCCCGTATGAGTGAAACCATATGATGATTGTCCTTCTCCGATTGACTTACTTCACTCAGCATAATACCCTCCAGTTCCATCCATGTCGAAGCAATTGGTGGGTATTTGTCATTTCTAATGGCTGAGGAATATTCCATTGTATACATAGACCACATCTTCTTTATCCATTCGTCTTTCGATGGACACCGAGGCTCCTTCCACGGTCTGACTATTGCAGACATTGCTGCTATAAACATTGGGGTGCAGATGTCCCCTGTTTCACTGCATCTGTATCTTTGGGGTAAATCCCCAGTAGTGCAATTGCTGGGTCATAGGGCAGATCTATTTGTAACTCTATGAGGAACTTCCACACAGTTTTCCAGAATGGCTGCACCAGTTCACATTACCACCAACAGTGCAAGAGGGTTCCCCTTTCTCTACATCCTCCCCAACATTTGTTGTTTCCTGTCTTGTTAATTTTCCCCATTCTCACTGGTGTGAGGTGGTATCTCATTGTGGTTTTGATTTGTATTTCCCTGATGGCAAGTGATTTGGAGCATTTTTTCATGTCCTTGTTGGCCATATGTATGTCTTCTTTGGAGAAATGTCAGTTCATGTCTTCTGCCCATTTCATGACTGGATTATTTGTTTCTTGGGTGCTGAGTTTGGTATGTTCTTTATAGCTCTTGGATACTAGCCCTTTATCTGGTATGTCATTTGCAAATATATTCTCCCATTCTGTAGGTCGTCTTTTAGTTTTGTTGACTCTTTCTTTTGCTGCGCAGAAGCTTTTTTTCTTGATGAAGTCTCAATAGTTCATTCTTGCTTTCGTTTCTCTTGCCTTCATAGATGTATCTTGCAAGAAGTTGCTGTGGCCAAGTTCAAAAAGGGTGTTGCCTGTTTTCTCCTCTAGGATTTTGATGGAATCTTGTCTCACATTTAGATCTTTCATCCATTTTTAGTTTATTTTTGTGTATGGTGTAAGAGAATGGTCTAGTTTCATTCTTCTGCACGTGGCTGTCCAATTTTCATAGCACCACTTATTGATGAGAGACTGTCCTGTTTCTAGTGTATATTCTTTCCTACTTTGTTGAATGTTAGTTGACCACAGAGTTGAGGGTCCATTTCTGGGTTTTCTATTCATTCCATTGATCTATGTGTCTATTTTTGTGTCAGTACCACACTGCCTTGATGATCACAGCTTTGTAATACAGCTTGAAATCTGGCAATATGATGCCCCCAGCATTGGTTTTCTTTTTCATTATTCCTTTGGCTATTCAGGGTCTTTTCTGATTCCATATGAATCTTAAGATTATTTGTTCCAACTCTCTGAAGAAAGTCCCTGGTATTTTGATAGGGATTGCATTTAATGTGTAAATTGCCCTGGGTAGCATAGTCATTTTCAAAATATTAATTCTTCCAATCCATGAGCATGGAATGTTTTTCCATCTCTTTGTGTCTTCTTCAATTTCTTTCAGAAGTGTTCTGTAGTTTTTAGGGTATAGATACTATACCTCTTTGGTTAGGTTTATTCCTAGGTATCTATTCTTTTTTTTTTTTTTAATTTTTATTTATTTGTGATAGTCACAGAGAGAGAGAGAGAATGAGGCAGAGACACAGGCAGAGGGAGAAGCAGGCTCCATGCACCGGGAGCCCGACGTGGGATTCGATCCCGGGTCTCCAGGATTGCGCCCTGGGCCAAAGGCAGGCGCCAAACCGCTGCGCCACCCAGGGATCCCTATTCCTAGGTATCTTATGCTTTTGGGTGCAATTGTAAATGGGATTGACTCCTTAATTTCTCTTTCTTCAGTCTCATTGTTAGTGTATAGAAATGCCACTGATTTCTGTGCATTGATTTTGTATCCTGCCACATTGCTGAATTGCTGTATAAGTTCTAGGAGTCTTGGGTTTTCTATATATAGTATCATGTCATCTGCAAAGAGGGAGAGTTTGACTTCTTCTTTGCCAATTTGAATGCCTTTTATTTCTTTTTGTTGTCTGATTGCTGAGGCTAGGACTTCTAGTACTATGTTGAATAACAGTGGTGATAGTGGACATCCCTCTCATGGTCCTGATCTTAGGGGAAAGGGTCTCAGTTTTCCCCACTGAGAATGGTATTTTCTGTGGGTTTTTCATAGATGACTTTTAAGATACTGAGGAATGTTTCCTCTATTCTTAGACTCTGAAGAGTTTTGATCAGGAATAGATGCTATATTTTGTCAAATGCTTTCTCTGCATCTATTGAGAGGATCATAAGGTTCTTATTTTTTCTATTATTGATGTGATCTATCATGTTGATTGTTTTATGAATGTTGAACTACCTTTGCATCCTGGGGATAAATCCCACTTGATCATGGTGAATAATCCTCTTAATGTACTATTGGATCTTCTTAACTAGTATCTTGGTGACAATTTTGCATCCATATTCATCAGGGATATTGGTCTATAATTTTCCTTTTTCGTGGGGGTTTTTGGTTTTGGAATCAAGGTAATGCTGGCCTCATAAAATGAGTTTGGAAATATTCCCTCCCTTTCTATCCTTTGAAGCAGCTTTAGTAGAATAGGTATTATTTCTTTTCTAAATGTTTCTTAGAATTCCCCTGGGAAGCCATCTGGCCTTGGACTTTTGTGTCTTGGGAGGTTTTTGATGACTGCTTCAATTTCCTTGTTGGTTATTGGCCTGTTCAGGTTTTCTATTTCTTCCTGTTCCAGTTTTGGTAATCTGTGGGTTTCCAGAAATGCATCCATTTCTTCTAAATTGCCTAATTTGTTGGTATATATCTGCTTATAATATGTTTTTAGAATCACTTGTATTTCCTTGGTATTGGTGGTGATCTCTTTCGTTTGTGATTTTATTAATTTGAATCTTTTTTTTTCTTAATAAGGCTGGCTAGGGGTTTATCTATCTTATTAATACTTTCAAAGGATCAGCTCCTGATTTTGTTGATCTGTTCTACAGTTCTTCTGGTCTCTATTTCACTGAGTTCTGCTCGAATCTTTATTATCTGTCTTATTCTGCTTGGTGTAGGCTTTACTTGCTGTTCTTTTTCCAATTGCTTTAGGTGCGAGGTTAATTTGTGTATTTGAGTTTTTTTCCAGTTTTTTGAGGGAGGCCTGTATTGCGATGTATTTCTTTTAGGACTGCTATTGCTATATCCCAAAGATTTTGCATGGTTGTATTTTCATTTTCATTAGTTTCCATGAATCTTTGTAATTCTTCTCTAATCTCCTGGTTGACCCATTCATCTTTTAATAGGATGCTCTTTAACCTCCATGTGTTTGAGTTTCTTCCAAATTTGTTCTTGTGATTGAGTTCTAGTTTCAAAGCATTTGTGGTCCGAAAAGATGCAGGGGACAATCCCAATCTTTTGGTATCTGTTGAGACCTGATTTGTGACCCAGTATGTGGTCTATTCTGGAGAAAGTTCCATGTGCACTTGAGAAGAATGTGTATTCAGTTGCAATAGGATCGAATGTTCTGAATATATCTGTGAAATCTATTTGGTCCAGTATATCATTCAAGGCCCTTTTTTCTTTGGTGATGTTGTACTTAGAAGATTTCTCTTTTGCTGAGAGTGCCATGTTGAAGTCTCCTACTATTAGTGTATTTATTATCTGTGTATCTCTTTATTTTGGTTATTAATTGATATGCTTGGCTGCTCCCACGTTAGGAGCATAAATATTCATAATTTTTAGGTCTTCTTGTTGGATAGACCCTTTAAGTATGATATAGTGTCCCTCTTCATTTCTTATTGCAGTCTTTGGTATAAACTCTAATTTATCTGATATGAGGATTGCTCCCCAGATATCTTTTGAGGACCATTTGAATGCATATGGCTTTTCTATCCCTTCATTTTCAGGCTGGAGGTGTCTTTAGGTCTAAAATGAGCCTCTTATAGACAGCATATAGGTGGGTCTTGCTTTTTTATCCAGTCTGATACCCTGGGTCTTTTGATGGGATCATTTAGCCCATTCACGTTCAGAGTTACTATTGAAAGATAGGAATTTAGTGTCATCATATTACCTACACAATCCCTGTTTTTGTGGGTTGTTTCCTTGGGCTCCCTCTATCTTTTACAGAGTCCCCCTTAATATTTCTTGCAGAGCTGGTTTGGTGGTCACATATTCTTTTCGTTTCCGTCTATCCTGGAAGCTCTTTATTTCTCTTTCTATTCTGAATGAGAGCCTTGCTGGATAGAGTATTCTTGGCTGCATGTTCTTCTCATTTAGGTCCCTGAATATATCCTGCCAGCCCTTTCTGGCCTGCCAGGTCTCTGTAGAGAGGTCTGCTGTTTTGTTTTTTTTTAAATTTTTATTTATTTATGATAGTCACACAGAGAGAGAGAGAGAGGCAGAGACACAGGCAGAGGGAGAAGCAGGCTCCATGCACCGGGAGCCCAACGTGGGATTCGATCCCGGGTCTCCAGGATCGCACCCTCGGCCAAAGGCAGGCGCTAAACCGCTGCACCACCAGGGATCCCGAGAGGTCTGCTGTTAATCTAATATTTCTCCCCATATAAGTTAAGAATCTCTTCTCTCAAACTGCTTTAAGATTTTTCTCATTATCTTTGGAATTTGCAAGTTTCACTATTAAATGTCGAGGTGTTGAATGGTTTTTATGGATTGGTGGGGGGGGTGGTCTTCTGTATCTCTTGGATCTGAATGCCTGTTTCCTTCCCCAGATTAGGGAAATTCTCAGCTATGATTTGCTCAAATATACTTTGTGGTCCTCTCTCTCTCTCTCTCTCTCTCTCTCTCTCAGTCTTTTGGAATCCCAATTAGACGTATATTCTTCCTTTTCAAGCTATCATTTTTCCCCCTAAGCCTTTCCTCATGGTCTTTTGATTGTTTTTCTCTTTTTCCCCCACGTTTCTTCCTTTTTATCAACTTGTCTTCTATGTCGCTCACTCTTTCTTCTACCTCATTAACCCTAGCAGTTAGAGCATCCAGTTTGGAACGCATCTCATTTAATTTATTTTTAGTTTTGGTCTGATTAGATCTCAATTCTGTAGTAACAGAGTCTCTAGAGTCCTTTATGCTTTTTTCCAGAGCCACCAGTAGCTTATAATTGTGCTTCTTCTGAATTGAATTTCTGACATTGTATTTAAATCCACATTCAGTAACTCTGTGGCAGAGAGTATTGCTTCCAATTCTTTCTCTTGTGGTGAATTCTTCTTTCTAGTCATTTTGTCTAGTGCAGAGCGGCTTGTCAGAAGCAAATTTTTTTCTGTCTGTAGCATTTCAGCTGTTCTCTCTTCACCTCTCAGGTCCAATTCATAGGTGTTCAGGATGTTTTGAAAGTTATCTAGGTAAGTTTGTGGGACCAGATAAGTTGAGGACCCCCACTCTTCCACTATCTTGCCTCCTCCTTTACAGAGTTTTTTTTTTTTTTTTTAAGCTTGAGGAAGATGGTTCCTCATATTGTTTACAGGCAGGAATGGTATAGGAGAGCACAAGAATGAACACCTTTAGTCTATTAGTGCCACTGGGAGGCCTTAATTCTATCAAGGGTTATTGATGAAGTAAAAAAGACCAGAGACCAGGGAATCCCTGGGTGGCTCAGTGGTTTAGCGCCTGCCTTCAGTCCAAGGTGTGATCTGGAGTCTCCGGTTCAAGTCCCACATCAGGCTCCCTGCATGGGGCCTGCTTCTGCCTCTGCCTGTATCTCTCTCTCTCTCTGTCTCTCATGAATAAATAAATAAAATCTTAAAAAAAAAGACCAGAGACCACCTCCCTAGGAATAGCAGTAACATTTAGTCTTTTATTTTTTATTTTTTTAAAAAGATTTTATTTATTTATTCATGAGAGACAGAGAGAGAGAGAGAGGCAGAGACACAGGCAGTGGGAGAGGCAGGCTCTATGCAGGGAGCCTGATGTGGGACTCGATCACAGGACCCCACAATCCCAGGATCATGCCCTGAGCCAAAGGCAGATGCTCAGCCACTGAGCCACCCAGGTGCCCCACATTTAGTCTTTTAGTGAGAAACTATAAAATGTTCTAAGAACAAGGAGTATAAAATTCTACTCAATAAAAACAAATAGCAAGTTATATGCTTCATTTCTGTATATTAGTCCAAGAGGGGAAAGGGTCAGAGAGGATACAAATCAAAAGGAAAAAGTCAGACAAGGAGAAAGGAGAAAAGAATCTGATAAAGGGAGAGAGACTGATGTGTATATAGAGCCAGTTTATGGAAAAGCACATAAACACAAACAAACTCATGCCTGTGTGCATTCACTTGCCACCCTGGTCCCTGGGGAGTCTCATAAACACACGTGTAATCACCGGCTTCTGTGAAATGGCAGCCTCCTCATCTGTCTCTGCAGGACTTACCAGTTTTGTGGTAAGCACCTTGAGAATAGAAACATCTCATTAGATGATTGTGAAAGTGTGCCCTTTTCTCTTCCCTAATATCACACTGTGTTTTGGAAAGTCCAGGTGTAGTGTGGGTCTACTGTCTTAGTACTTGCCATGAGGAAACTAAGAGTGGGGAGGCCTTTTAGCATGTCTCAGAGCTTCCTCCTACTTTCCTCTCTTGTGCAGTGCCCAGGCCACCTTCCTGGTCTGCACTAGTGCGTCCCTCTCAAAAGCAAACTCTGCACAACAGCCTACGCAAGGTAACTGGGTTTCCTTGTATGGTGGATGACATAGCTTCTCACTTGCTTAATCTATCGTTGTAATTTGGCAAACTCCTACTTTTTTATCATAATGACAAATAAATGAGTAATACAAGTAAATAGGAGTAAGTTTTTATTCCTTTATTCAACAAGTACTCAATTGAAGGGCAACTATTCAAGCACCATCGTAGGGACTGTGCATAGCAGTCAGGAAGGCCAGCATAATCCTTGTCTCATTTATTCAGCCTTATGGGAAGTCAACAATAAAATAAATGCTAAAATGTTCTTTTTTTTTTTTTTGCTAAAGTGTTTTGATGAAAATATACTACTTATTTCTCAGATAAATAATGAGTTTCCCTTTGCCTCTCCTCATCCTTTTTGCTCTCTTACATTTTCCCCATGTAGTTCAATTAGTAGAAGAAAATAAAGACAAGAGCCCATTCCCTTTGATGTTATAATATTAGAGCAGGCCAGCTCTAGGCGAGGATGATCCTTTCCAGTCCTTCATTCAGCTCTGCATTGACCAAGACTCCTTCCCAACTCCCTAGGCTCCTTTTCAAATGACTTTAAATTGTCTTCTTGTCCTTTCACTTTTTCCAAGAACAAAGTTTTAGTGAAATTCTGAGAAGTTAATGGGAAAGTAGTTTCCTCAAGAAAGAGAGGAAAGCATAAAGTGTGGCTCATCCAGGAGGCAGCTTCAGTTCTTTTGCCGATGGGATGGAAGCAAAAAGTTGACATTTATTGAGAATTGAGAATTATTGGGGATTTATTGTTACATTCAAGACTCTCTATTAGGCTCTAGTGTCTGGAGAGAAAAAACTTCACTGCTAATAGAGTCACAGTATTTCAGTGCCGCTTGGGCAGGTGCCATAGTTTGGTTACCTAGCATTCAGGCCCCTGTCCTAGGGAAACCTGCTGTATGTGTATTGATGAGAGGGTGGGTCTTGCTTCCTATGGTGGGAACTGAGGGGTCGGATTTGTTTCTCCCACGTCACTTGTCACTGGGTATGAGCAAGGACCTTAAACTTCTCCAGGTGTCCTGGCATGCACTTATGTCTGTGCTGAAGACAGCACAGCCTCTGCCCTCCTGAAGCAATGTGTGATAACTACACTTAGAAGGGGACACAGTAATTAGGGAGCATGGGTTCTGTCTTGACATCTGAATGGCCCTGGACTTAGCCAAACTGTGGAAGGAGCCTCAGTGTCCATGGAAAGATGAATGGATAAAGAAGATGTGGTTTATGTATACAATGGAATATTCCTCAGCCATTAGAAATGACAAATACCCACCATTTGCTTCAACGTGGATGGAACTGGAGGGTATTATGCTGAGTGAAGTAAGTCAATCGGAGAAGTACAAACATTGTATGTTCTCATTCATTTGGGGAATATAAATAATAGTGAAAGGGAATAGAAGGGAAGGGAGAAGAAATGTGTGGGAAATATCAGAAAGGGAGACAGAACATAAAGACTCCTAACTCTGGGAAACGAACTAGGGGTGGTGGAAGGGGAGGAGGGCGGGAGGTGGGGGTGAATGGGTGACGGGCACTGAGGGGGGCACTTGACGGGATGAGCACTGGGTGTTATTCTGTATGTTGGTAAATTGAACACCAATAAAAAATAAATTTATTATAAAAAAATAAAAAATAAACTAAAGCTTGTCACAACACACTGAAAAAAAAAAAAAAAAAAGAACGGCCCTGGACTTAACACGGGCCTCATGTGTTCCAGAGTATAAAATGCAGGTTAGGGTGACAACAGCAGAGGGAGGCAAAGGTAGGTTTCAGGATCAGAGGAGTAAAGTTTATTATGACACAGACAATGCTGGCTCTTGCTGCTCTTGAAAATCTGAGCAAGGGAATTTATAAACATGTGGGGTGCCCTTACTCTCCACAGACAAGATGGCATTATGCTGTGGATTTGAAAATATTCACAAATGACGTGTGGAATGTAGTTTTCCATGGATTAATGTGGTTTGTGTTGAAAGTGCATATATATAAAAATATATACATATTTTTTTTATATGTGGTTTTGCTTTTAAGAGCAGGTAAAGACTTTTTCCTCTTAAATGTAAAAATGCTAATTTAATTTAGTTTTGCAGCATGGGAATGGGATGCTAATGTGACTGAAAAGAGCAGTTCATTTTTTGTGGGTTTGACCATTTCAGAAACTTCACATTTCTGAAAAATATTATTAATAGGAAAATAAATTTGAAACCACAGTCCAGCTTCAATGAGGAATATATAGTGTTTTTCCATTCTACTGCTTAAATAGTCCAAAGATTCTATGCCTCAGAGCAGAGACTTATTATAACTTTGCTGCATAGGAAAATAGAGGACTCCAGAGTAGATTTCTGAAGTTTTCCCCATCCACCTCTGGATCGCTGTTCTTGGAAAACAGCTTTTGGGTTAGCCCAGGGGAGCTTTTTGTTTTGAAGAGAAATGTCCAGTAGCATGCAGCTACATGGTAGTGCAAAGACAACTAAAGACACGACTGCTTTTAGCCCCTCACCCAAATACTGGGTAAGTATTTTGGAGTATGAGAGTCTCAGAAAGATTAATTACATACATACATGAGAAAGATTTCCAGTTCTCCCGGACAAGCATATTTATTTATTCTGTTTTGATTAATTGTCCTGGGATGAAGTTTTTACCCAAGCCTGATTCCCCAAATATTTATCACTTTTGAGCTTGTTAGCTGACGACCAGGGCTTTGCATTCTTACATATCCACACAACCTTTATGCAGCTTGGTAACATGAGGCTACATGAAGAAACTCTGTGTTTTGAGAATGAGGGAGATGATGGTCTAGTCATACTCTGAACTCCTCAGACTGACTCCTAGGACACATGGGGAAATCACCCTTAGAAGGAATAATCAGTGAAGGAGACTTGAAATCCAATCATGAGAGGGAAGCGGGGTGGTTGATCTGGAGAGGAGAAAACTTCACTGCTAATGGCGTCACAGTATTTTACTGCCGCTTGGGCAGGTGCCATAGTTTTGGTTACCTAGCATCCAGGCCCCTGTGCTAGGGAAACCTGCTGTGTGTGTGTTGATGAGACAGTGGGAACTGAGGGGTCGGATTTGCTTCTCCCATGTCACTCATCACCTGGGTGTGAGCAAGGGCCTTTAGGCTCCTCCTGGTATGCTTATGCCTGGGGCTTTGAATCAAATAGGCGCAGGGTCTATTGATAAGGTATCTCAAGTCCAGTGTCATATCTAGATGTGTGAAGTGACTGTGACAGTGTTATTCACTGCCTACTTCCCTTGGCTTCTGACTCAAATGAGCCTGGTTTTCTTGCATTCTAATAGAGAATAGGAATGCATAATTCTAATAGAATTTGTGAGTCTCTAAGATCTTTTATTTAAGTTTTTAAAATATTTTTAAAGATTTTATTTATTTATGCATGAGAGACGCAGAGAGAAAGAGAGAGGCAGAGACACAGGCAGAGGGAGAAGCAGGCTCCATGCAGGGAGCCCGACGTGGGACTCGATCCCAGGTCTCCAGGATCAGGCCCTGGGCTGAAGGCAGGTGCCAAACCGCTGAGCCAGGCATCCCTCTAAGATCTTTTAAATAAACTCCATTTTTTTTTTTTTTTTATTAAGTTAGTCCATGTTAGTTTCTGTTATTCAGAAACAAGGATCCTGACTGATATAATTGCTAACAGCCTGTAATGGTTTCTTATTTCTAGCTGGAATTTTTAACCTGGATCCAAGGATAGCTTTACAGAATCTTGTGTGTATGGTGTACTATATATGTAGAATTTTGGATATTTGTGCATTCAGATGGGTGGAGGGTCTATAGCTTTTATTCAATTCTCAAAAGTTTCTGTAACTCTAAATAGGCCAAGAACCACTTATCTGCAGGATACAATTTAAATACCTTAGGAAAATTTACAAAACCTTGATGATCTGGCCTCTGTCTGCTGCTTCAGTTTTCTCTTTCATTGTGTTTCCTGTCGGTTCTGCTCTTTGTCTTCATTCCATGCAAGTCACAGCTAAGTACTGTGGATTCTCTAAAAGCACCTCATGTTTTTTATTCTCCATGTCTTTGCTCATGATGTTCTTTCTGCTGTAGGTTCCCAGTCCTTTTTTTTTTGTTGTTCTTTACCCCACCTTTTAGTTGGTTTTCTGTATACCTATTCATCAGGTTTCACCTCTTCTGTGAAGGTCATAATCTCTGTGCTCCATCTTCTTGGCTCACCTGATTCCAGCTTTGCCATCAGCCCATGTCACATTAGCATCTTGTGTGAGTGTGTCTTGGGGCATTCTCCAAAGTCACTGAAGGTAGCTGCACTGCCCAGGTACATCTCTGTGGAGAAGTTAACCCCTTTGGGGGCCACAGTGGGCATGTCTGTGGATAAATGCCTCAGGCTTCCCATCTGCTGTTTGGCCTATTCTGAGGCACTTTCTACATGGCTCTTTAGAGAGGCCCCTGAGCAACTGGTACCCCAGTTGTCCATAGTGGTGACCTGTTCAGCACCTTTTATGGGCCTTTCTTTTTTCCTGTCTCCCTTTCCTTCCTCCTCTGCTCCTTCTTCCTAGATTGCTGTTACCTGCTCCCAAGTCTTTGTCTCAGCCCCTGCTTTCAGGTTAACCCAGATCAGGACAACCTCTTGACTTCATGCCTTTACATGAGCTCTGAGGAGCTGCCTCAGCATCTGTTGTTGATAAATCTTGAGTGATTTCTCTAGAGTAAACTATTATTTCTTTTTTATTTTTCATTGTGATAAGAACAGTTAACATGAGATCTATCCTCTTAACAAATTTTAAGTGTTATATTATTGTTGACTATACATACATTGTTGTACATCTTACTTGTTATTCCTCTTATTTAACGGAAACTTTATGCCTGTTGATTAGTAATTCCCCATTTCCCCTTGGGCCCTGGCAATTACTATTCCAGCCTTTGATTTTGTGAATTTAATGACTTTAACTACTTCCTATAAGTGGAATCATATAGTACTTGTCTTTCTTTTGTTGGCTTGTTTCATTTAGCATAATATCCTCAAGGTCCATTCATGTTATTGTATATTGCAGAATTTCCTTCATTTTTAAGGCCGAATAATATTCTTTTATGTGTATATACTACATTTTTAAAACCCATTCATCCCCTGGTGGACGCTTAGTTTGCTTCCACATCTTAGCTATTGTGAATAGGGCTGCAATGAACATAGGAGTACTAGTATCTCTTTGAGATCCTGATTTCAGTTTTTTTTTTTTTTTATGTATACCCAGAAGTGGGATTGCTGGATCATACGGTAGCTCTATTTTTAATTTTTTGAGGAACCTATGTACTGTTTTCCATGGTGGCTGCACATTTTGCATTCCCACCAACAGTGTGTAAGGGTTCCAGTTTCTCCACATCGTCACCAACACTTTTCTTCTGTTAAACTATTACCTCTTGAGGGTAAAGAGCTTATCTTATTCATTAGTGTTCCCTCAGTATTAAAAGAAAACTGTATCCTCATCAATGTGTGAAAAAAACATAAGACATGAGAGCTTTCTTCAGATCTCTCAAGGACTGTCTTGTGTTTACAGATCTCTGGAGAGCAGAACTAAGACCAATCAGTAGAAGTACAAGAAGACAGAGTTTAGTTCAATATGGAGCTATCAATACATCTAAGGTGGTGGGGGGTGGTATTTTTTAGTAACAGTGGCTTATTATGGCATGATGACCCACATGGTTTACCCCCTCTTCCCTCTCTAGCCAGGAATTCCTGTAATGGAGAGTTTTATGGAAAAAAGTCTCGTGTGCAGATGCCTACAGGGAACAGAGAGGCATGTAGACTTGTGAGATGGGCTGAGTGTCAGACAAGTGGGAGTGGAAGGAACTATGTGGAAATAAAGTATGTACATTCTTTCTAAAAGGGCTAGCTGTTCCTCAGCTCCAGTCAGTGACCTTTGTGCAAGAATATAGGTTCAGTGCTGCCAGACTTCAATTTTTCAAGGGAAAGCAGAAATCCAGATTCTTATATAAAAATTCTCAGTTTAGGGGTGCCTGGGTGACTCAGATGGTTGAGCATCTGCCTTTGGCTCCAGGTACTGGGATCAAGCCCCACATCGGGCTTCCAGCTCAGCGGAGAGTCTACTTTTCCCTCTCCCTCTGCCTTTCCCACTGTTTGTGTTCTCTCTCTCTTTTTCCAATGAATAAATAAAAAATCTTTTAAAAAAATTCCCAGTTTAGAACACAATACATGGGCCAAGAAGGCATCACTGTAGCAGGGCGTGGACCATGGGTTGTTAGTTTGCAACCTTTGTGTAGCATGTCTAGTAAAGGATGTTAAAACTTCAAGTGTGAGGACAGCCTCCTCGAGAGACTGCCCTAGGGTCTGGTCAGTTTGCCCTCTTCAGGTCTATAAGCACACTATTCCTGTTCCCAGCTCAGGTCTTTGGCCATCCTCTTTGCAGCAAGGAAGCTCGGTGGCTTGGGCTCTTCTTTGGTACTTCCCACTACTGTTCCACCACCAAACCCTGTCATCTTAATGCATCTTCAGCGTTTCTAGCACTTGGATATCTGCTGCACAGTGGTCTCATAGTTTTAAATCTGTTTAGCTGAGTTGTTAAGTTCCTCAAATCCAGGGCTTCTAATTCCCATGTCTTTCTTATCATTTGGAGCATGGTGTGGGGCACATAGCAGGTGCTCAATAAGAACTATTGGTTGACTGATGCTAGATGGCCATCTTACTCAGGGCTTTTGTCATCACTTTTAGAAGATGAGGTAATAAAAAGGCTCTTAAGTAAAAAATAAAATGCAATTAAGTCAGTGGAACTCCTTCAGCGATTGAATAGGCATGTCCTCCCCATCTCCTGTTGACCTCCTGCTGTTAGAGATCTTATGAGGAAAATGGTGCCTAGCGTGTTACTTTGTCACAGGCTCTTTCTCATTCTTTCTCACTAAAGATGCAGCAAAAGAAGAAATTATCTGTTCCCCCTTTTAGATCCATTGATTAGAGATGGGTTCTGATGATAAGCTATGCAGTCATCCTTTTAAGGTAAAAGTGAGCAGGCACCATAATGTTACAAAGATTGTCTAAAAGAAAAAAAATTATTTTAACTGGTTATTTTAACTGGTTATTTCTCTTCCTTCCCTTTCATATGAAACACATTTTGTTTGTTTCAGAAATCTCCTTTCTTCTACATCTGTGAAGCAAAACACAATATAAATAATTCTGTCATCTGTGATAATTCGTATTAGGGACACTTCGGACACTGGCATTTATTAATTGTCTTTTAGCCTCTTTTAGTCAACTTTTCCCACTTTTTTGGTGAAGGTACAAGTAAGCATAAATTGCCAAAATAGTAGGTCTTCTCTATTGCGTTGGTCCCATAATTGTTTATTTTGCCAAGTTTCAGTGTGGTTTTGCTACAAAGACAAGGAAATGACCATTCCTTCAGTGAACATTTGCTGAGCCCCTACAATGTGCCAGACCCTATTTCAGCTGCTGAAGATACAGAAGTGAAATTCTGTAGACAAGAAAGGCCCTTGCTTTCCCGAGGCTGACCTTCTAGTGGTGAGAAACAACCACAAACCGATGGACAAATATATATATAGGACATTTGAGATGGTAGTTAGGTGTTGGGAAAATAAAATAGGATCGAGAGAATATGTATGTGAGGGAGTTAGTCTAGATTGGAACTGAGGGAAGGTCTCCTTGAAGCTGTGCCAGCTGAGACTTGAATGGCAAGTGGGGGCCAGCCATGTCAAGATCAGGGGGAGGAGCATTCCAGGCCAACAAAATAGCTCCTGCACTGGTCAGGAGCCCGAGTGGTGAGTGTCCTGAAGACACAGCCAGGAGGTCAGAGGGAACAGGCAGCTTAAAGCTAATAGCTAATTAAATTATTATATAAATGAACTTATTCAGCAACTTTTGTAGTTTAAATGTTTATGGTCACGATCATTTACATCTTAGAATCTGTGTCATGACTTCAGGATTAGATTCAGTCATTATCCAAGACTCTCACTGGAGAAAGTCAGTGTTTCAAAGTCTGTGTGGTATATCCTGCTTTGAAGCCTCAAATTTCCCATGATAGGATAGGACACTAGTAGTATTTTAGGGAAAGGGTATCTGGTGTAATATTCTTAAATTTGTCTCGGAAGTAATCATGCATGTGGTGAACATAGTAAGAAACAACTTCCTTCATCTTTTAATATCATAATTGCTCTCAAGGATTTTAAGAGCTTATAGACAATTGGAGCATCTGGTTTTAAAGTTAACTGGACAAAGAAGAAAGCTATTATGGACAAAGTTTCATATTTTCTTGGATTTTTTTTTTTTTTTTTGTATCTGTACAAGAGACCCAATGAATTCCCAGCATAAAACAAGCCAGAAACCCGGACCCAGAGAGCATTTGTGATGTTCAGCCAACATAGAACTGCTTCTCCTCCCAAAGGGTGGTCTCCAAATCTGTTGTAGCCTTTGGCAAAATTTTTATATCACAATTGAAAGCAGATGCCCTTTCTGCCTTCTCCCTTATTGTCCAACTTACTACCGTTCGGGGGGTGTGGGCCATGGCAGTCTGGCACACACCTTCACAATGCCCTGCAAGAGACCTCAGTAGACATTCAGAAGTCTTGTGTGAAACACTCTGCAATGGAGAATAGATAGAAGAAATGCCAGGTTTGTGAAGTTCTGGTCATCTGGTCAGTGCTTTCTGAATGTTTCTTGTCACAAATGAAAACACCAGTCCTAAGGTTTAGTATAAAACACCTTCCTGGGGAAGCCTAGGTGGCTTGGTTGGTTAAGTGTCTGCCTTTGGCTCAGGTCATGACCCTGGGGTCCTGAGATGGAGCCCCTTGTCCCGCTCCCTTCTCAGCCAGGAGTCTGCTTCTCCCTGCCCCTCCCCTGCCTCTGCTCTCTTTCTCTCTCTCTCAAATAAATAAAATCTTAAAAAAAATAAAACACCTTTCTGGACAGTTTCTATTTTAGTATATTTAATCCTAGTAGAAAAATATTTCATCTTAAAGGATCATGTAATCCTAAAGAAAAACTAAAACATACTGTCCCTAATGGAGGATGTTGAGTTTTATTCCAGGATATGACCCTCAAATGTGTCTGTATTTTATAGACATGACATTGGGAATCCAGAGTTTCAAAAATCACTGTAAGTTCTTGATTAAAAGAGACTTATTAGATATGACAGTGAAATATAACGTGTGGGCTTTGTTTGGATTCTGGTGTAAATCAACTGAAATTTAAATGACAACTGGGAATGTTTAATATGAGCTGAATATGAGATGATACTAAACACCACTGATAATTTTGTTATATGTGACAATGATATGGATGTTATGTAAGGAAATTTCCTTATTTTAATGTACAATCAAATACATAGAGATGAAATGTCACATCTATAATTTATTTTAGAACACTTCAGCAAAATACCAACTGAAACAAATATGGCAAAATGTTAGTAATTGCTCAGTCTAGGTGATGGGCTTATAGAGTTTACTATATAATATTTCCTCTACTGTCCTGTATATTTGAAAATTTTTTATAATTTAAAGTTTGAAAGATCTCTGCACATTAGTACACAGACAGTACAGTGATTTGTCAGCTAAGCAGCACTGTTTTATGATTGTGGTAGGTGCTGCTTTTTGTGCCTTCTGTGCTGCAGCTGTAAATAGCAGTGCACCTGGAAGCTAGATGATTTCTTCATATGTGGGACATTAGTAAAAATGAATCCGTATTCTCCTCTTAACCACCACCCTCCCCTTCCCCCCTATGCTCTGATTTTAAACTTGGCCTATGATTCTAAGAGGTGAAGTAGTTTGGAGGTAAAACTGAAACATGCAGAATCCTAAAGCTAGTATTTTAAACATTTTGCTTTGACCTAAAAAAAAAAAACAAAAAACAAAAAACAAAAAAAAACAGTCTTAAACTACAGTTACTAAAGTCATTTTTCTTCCTTTCAGAATGTATAATCCATAACCTGGATTACATTACCATATATAAAATTATTGGCACTGTCTCAAGCACATGCTTGTCAATCAATGGCCTGCCTTTTTCCTTTTCTGTTCAGAGAGTTTGAGGAGCTGTTATTAAATCTACCTGTGCTGTTTTTTTTCAGAAAGCATGTTTTGGTGGCGCTATATTCTAGTACTGGGTATTGGTAAGACTTTCTTACTTTCGGATATTTTGATATTCAGACCCTGAAAGAAATTATGTTCCCATTTTGGCTGAATGTATTGCCAGAAATAACAAATTCAGTGGGGTTTTTTTAATAATAAATTTATTTTTTATTGGTGTTCAATTTGCCAACATACAGAATAACACCTAGTGCTCATCCCGTCAAGTGCCCCCCTGTGCCCACCACCCAGTCAACCCCACCCGCCCCCCTCCTCCCCTTCCACCACCCCTAGCTTGTTTCCGAGAGTTAGGAGTCTCTCATGTTCTGTCTCCCTTTCTGATATTTCCTACCCATTTCTTCTCCCTTCCCCTCTATTCCCTTTCTTCAGTGGGTTTGTTATTGCGGCGTGGGCCGACTCAACATGACCTGACTACTGGTGGAGCAAAACATGTTGTGTTTTTATTCCTACCTACATTTAACTTGTAAGTTCTCTTTTTCCATGTTTTTCATCCATACTTAGTGTCAGTTATAGAGTCAGTAGCAAAGGGTATCTTGCTGTCCCATTTCCTCAGCCTCAAAACTGTAGGAAGCTGTGAGCTGTGAGTATTGGCACCTCATTTATTATTATTATCATTATTAGTATTATTGAGCGACAATGGATATATGGAGGTAACTTGATTTTGAACTAGGATTAAAAATGAAGTCCTAATCATATACCATCATCAACAGTGCCTCCTGTCCTAAGGGGCACTACTGAAAGTGCTCTGGGGTGAAAGGCTATAGTGTGGAATGCATGGAACTAGAAGACCTGCTTTCTGTCTTAGGCAGTTGGTGAACTTTGTGGACATAGACTGTTACCACGGAAAGTGTTTGGTGAGCATCAGTGAGTGCCATGGACGGCAAGAGTGGTATAGAGTCCCCAGATTGTTTCCAGCTGGCGCCATCATGGCTTCTCAGGGCATAGAAACAGAGAGAAAGGGCAGGAAACTATTTCTGTATGGCTGCTGAGAATCCTGAGAAGTGAGGACTGTTTGGGTAACTCTAAGTAGAGGAGTTTGGCTGGAGGGAAGACTTCCTGGTGGGACTGATTATGCTAAGAGCAGGAATCTGGATTATGGGAAACACTGGCAAGGCAGTAAAAGTTTGGGGCAGTAACATGAGTAAGGCTGTGTGGTAGGGGCTCAGTCTGGCAGTGTTGTCCTCAAAGTGGGTAGGAGGAGAGATTAAGATAGGGATATTGATTTGGAAACCACTGTAAAATAGTTCAAGTGGGAAAAGTAATAAAAGTGTGAATTTGGGTAATGACAGTAGCAATATAAGAGGGGGATGATTACAAGACATGTTGCAAAAGAACTGACTAGATTTGATGACTGAATTTAGGTCCTCTTTGAAAGAGAACAAGAAAATTCATATGAATTTGCATCATCCTATTGATGTAAGAAGTTAACTGTGTTTAATATGCCACATATGACTGAATTGAGAATGTTTGAAAGAAAACTTTTAATTTTTTATTAATTTATAGAAAGTTAGTCCCACTCTTGTAATTACTAAACTTTGCACAAATCCTAAGAATGGCTGTTCACAGGATGCCTGGCAGGCTCAATGGCTGAGCGTCTGCCTTTGGCTCAGGATGTGATCCCTGAGTCCTGGGATCAAATCCCACAATAAGCTGTTTCTCCCTCTGCCTATGTCTCTGCCTCTTTCTGTATGTCTCTCGTGAATAAATAAAATCTTAAAAAAAAAAAAGGAGGGAGCTGGGGAATAAATCTGGGGAATAAATCTGACCTACTACTCTCTTCCCCCCATTTCTCAGTGGTTTGTCTTTCCCTAGTCTAGATGGCAGGGAAATCCATGAGGGTAATCATACAGGTCAGCCTCCTGAGGCAGAAAGCAGGTTAGAGAAGAGCAGAGAGTAGAATTGGGGGTGCAGACAGAAGGTAACAGTCACAATTAGCATCCTCTTTACAATATATAACAACATGGGGTGGGGAGAGGAATACTTGGAAGGAGATCTTCATAGAATCACAAAATGTTAGGCCTGGAAGTAATTCTCAACCTTGTTTTAGAGATGGGGAAATGGAACTCTATAGAGGTAGCAGCTGGATACAGCTTAATTTTCACAGAGCTGAGATGAAATGACAGACTTTTAGATTCACAGCCCTGGCTCTTTCTAGTAGGCTAAATGGCTCCCATATAATCACAAATTCCCCAGGCCCATAGCACCAGCTCAGCCACTTCAGCAAGGTTGAAAATGGTAAGGAGGTCCCAGTTGTTATTCAAGGGAATGTGTAAGCATTATAGATAAAGCCATTGCAATAGGACATGTTTCTATAACTGAAGTTAGAGTCATTGTGGATAATCTAGAAAGTATAAAAATTCTTCATTTCTTTCCATGAAAGAGAAACCTATTTAAAGTTTAAAGTATTGATAATGGAGATAGAAATGGAAGTCCTTGATGACTAGTTCTCTTTGCATTGGGTTGTCCATTGAATATTTCTCACCTTGTTCCCTGTTCCCTTTCTTCCTAAGTGCTCACCTTCAAACTCTACCAGCGGGCAAAGCATGTGTACAGCGAGGCTGCACGGGTGCTCCAGTTTAAGAAGATATGTGAAGAAGCCCCTGACAACATGGTTCAGCTGCTGGGGGAGTTAATGAACCAGAGCCATGCCAGCTGCCGGGACATGTACGAGTGCAGCTGCCCTGAGGTGGATCAGCTAGTGGACATCTGTCGGTGAGGCCAAGAGAGCAGCAGGGTGGAGGTGCGAGGGGGGGGGGACGACACTGCCAAAGAAATTGTTTAAATGAATGAAAAAAAAAAGGCATTATTTTCATAACCTTCTAAGTGAAAGGAGAGCCTTCTCCACTTCCTCTCTGAGGTGTCATATACAGAGCTGAACTCGTTCTCTCCTAAATATCTGAGGCAGAAAGATCGGAGACCTGATTCCACCACTTTATGAGGCTCCTGGTTTGAAATCAGTTCTCCCATCTTTCCATCTTAGGATGATTTGGTATTTCAAGGAGCTTTTCTTAGACATGGACCCTGCTGTTACTTTCTCATCATATTTTAATCAGTGCTATCTACAGCAATGGTGGCCCTGCCAGCATCTTCTATATGGTGTCCAAAGTTTAATAGAATTATTCAAAAGAAAGGAGAAAACAGACATGGGAGCCTTAAACCTGATGGGAGTGTATTCAGGGACAGGGGAGGTTACTGAAGGAATTACTCAGAAAGCCAGCATTTTCTGCCTTCCAGATTTAGATTAGGCAATTTGGAGAATTAAGGATTTGACGAAAGCCTGGTTTATAAATGGTTGATTGAGACAGAAATGTAAAGAGGAAAACTCTTTCACAAAGCCTGAGAACAGCTTCCTTATAATTGTTAGAGAATGAGGATAAAGAAAGGAGTAAAATGGTTACTTTACCAGAAGGGATTTCATTGACCTTGGGAGAACTGAAAGGGAAATTGGGAGAACCCTCAAATGGCATTTACAGTGACATTATTTCCACTGTAAGAAGATAGTACAGAGCTGCCTGCAATTAGTCATGAAAATATAATTAACCACTTGGCGCCTATGGCTTGCCTCATTCATTGCCACACTCCCAGCCTGAAAAGTTTAAATCAGCTAGCTCCAGTGATCACAAATGGCATGTATAACCCAACTTGTAGAGAGACTTGAACATAGCATTGATGAGGATCATTCTGCTGACGTCAGAGTTTGCTCACTAATTGCCAAAAAGCCTTCCAGAGCTTGTTCTGTTACAAATGCTCTTTTCTGAAAGTATCAAGGGCCCAGTGAATGGAAGGAACAAATATTGTTCAGTTCTGGAAATTAGAGGAAGTGGAATGATTTGTGCAGAGATCAGGAAGGTAGTAGGATAGTTTGAACCCCACCTGAAAGGCAGTGAAGCGGCATTTGTCAGCTTTCTGGAATTCCCTTAAAGAACTTTCTCTTCCTGGGATGGCCAATTAGCTCTTGCTCTTTTGAAGCCTACATTCTCCTGGGGAAAGAAGGAGGTGACAATTAAAAATAAATTGAGTGGTAGTGATAAGTGCTATGAAAAAGAAAATAGAAGGGATAGAAAGCACCAAGGTTAGGGGGATAATCTTTCTAGGAACTCTGAGGAGATGATGTTTGAGCAGAGACCTGAAGGAAGTGAAGAAATGAGAACAGCAAGTGCATAGGCCCCAAGGTGGGGATGTGGTTGCCATGTATGAGGAGGTTGGAGGGCAGTAAAGGAGAGAGTAGCAGGTGATGAAGTAAGAGAGGTAGTGGGGACGCATACCACATGGGCCTTGTAGGCCATTGGCAGGACTCTGGCTTTGGGTGGAGAAAGGTGGCAGTGCAAGTGCTAAAGGATCTGATGATCCAGATGCGCCTTGAAGGAAGATTCATAACATTGCTCTGTAGGTGAAAGACAGGAATCAAACAACTCTTGGGTTTTTGGCCTGAGAAATGTTCCTCATTTCTGTAAAAGCCACATTTTGGGATGCCAGATTTCACATTGTGTGGTCAGAATGATCTCACAGTACCATAAGGCAGGAGGGTAGGCAGGGGCCTTTGATATCTGAGACGGCACTAAGAGGTTAAGTGATTTGAACAAGTTAGCGTAATGAGTCTGTGCAAAGCCTAGCTCCTGATCCAGTGTTTTTGCCATACCTCTTTCTCTCCCTTTGAGTTTACTCAGATATGAAATGTGGGTCTTTTTTTTTTTTTAAATCTATTTTCCTCTCTTGGCTTTAAAGCTTTAATAATGGAGGCTTTGGTTGTCATAGTGTGTGGTGTTGGAACATTGAACAAAACCTTGCTGAGGTGGGGAGGCAGTGTGTGGAGTGGGACAACTGAGTTGAAGTTAGGAAGGTTGAGTTTCTAGCTCTGCCACTTTTCCTTCTGAGCTCTGTGATTTTGGACTGTTGTCTTATGATCTCCGGTGTCTTTTTCTGTTCTAGCAGTCCATAGGTATATATACATATTTTAAAGATTTTATTTATTTATTTGAGAGAGAGAGTGTGCACATGCAAGCAGGGGGAGGAAGCAGTAGAGGGAGAGGGAAAAGCAGCCTCCCCACTGAGCAGGGAGTCTGATGTGGGGCTCCATCCCAGGACCCTGGGATCATGACTTGAGCGAAAGGAGGTGCTTACCTGACTGAGCCACTCAGGGGCCCCAGGTCGATATATTTTTTAAAATATGGTTCCAGGGGCACCTGGGTGGCTCAGTGGTTGAGCATCTGCCTTCAGCTCAGATCATGATCTTGGGGTCCTGGGATCGAATTCAGCATCAGGCTCTCTTCATGGGGAACCTGCTTCTCCCTCTGCCTATGTCTCTACGTCTCTCTGTGTCTTTCATGAATAAATAAATAAAATCTTTTTAAAAAATGGGTTCCAGTGTAAGATTTAGGGCTGTGTCCTAAAGGGGAAGAGCACCTTTTATTTATTATTTCATTTATTTGTTTTTGGAAGCTCCTTTCTTAATAACTTTGAATTTAACACTTAAACATTTTATTTCTTAAACTATTTCTGCCTAGCCCATTTTCATCTGCTGTATTGTTTTTCTGAGGAAAATTCAGTTCTGTCTAATATAAGGAGTGCACTCCCTTTTTATACAGCTGTTTTTATTTGGAAAGTCAATTGCTAAGCATCAAAATTAGTTTCTACTTAAGCATATAGGGACCAAGTTTCCAATATAGAAACATTACCTTTTGGCATGTTGTAAATATTGGCCAGAATAGTTGTCTGGTCCTTGAACTTTTTATATAATTAATTTTTTCTTTGCTGCCACTATAACCAGCAGATAGTCTTCAGATGCTCCCACTGGTTGCCATTTACAAAGGTCCTAAGTGGCAGAGCAACCTCAGAGGATAGCCCACAGGAACTAAAGTAGATGCAGTCATTGATGCCATTCCTTCCATGAGCCAGCAAATACTTTTCAATAGGGTGTTTGTCTCGTATGTGACAATGATGTCTGAACTCCACTTTCAAGAGCTCTCATGCTTTTTTGTGTTGTGGATGTAAGCGGGAAGAGAGAAGAATGCAGAATGAAAAAGATAGTGGTGATATAGGGTGCTTAAAATTGGGAGACAAATATGGGTAATAGAGATCTGTAGATGGTAAAAGTGTAGAAAGGTTCAAATGAAAAATGAGACACTCTTAAGCCTTGGTTGCTCCTGAAGCTTCATGACCATTGCACTGGGCCAGGCAGAGGAGGCACTGGCTGTGCTGCAAAGGATCCTGGAGAGGCCTGGGGCACTGGTACATAAACTCAACTTTGGGGAGAGTATTATTTTGTTTAAGAATCATGATCATCTCCACACTTCCCTGTCCCCTTTAAAAATGTTAACGACTAGGGGATCCCTGGGTGGCCCAGTGGTTTGGCGCCTGCCTTTGGCCCAGGGCGCGATCCTGGAGACCCGGGATCAAATCCCACGTCGGGCTCCCGGTGCATGGAGCCTGCTTCTCCCTCTGCCTATGTCTCTGTCTCTCTCTCTCTCTCTCTGTATGACTATCATAAATAAATTTAAAAAAATTAGAAGTGTTGAATCACTATATAAAAAAAATGGTAACGACTAAAATAATAAATAAATAATTAAAATAAACTAAAAATGTTAACACCAGTGGAGCAGATGTAACTATGACTGGGAAGCCTGAGAAGATTCGTTGCCTTTAGTAGAAAGAAGAGGGCAGAGGGAAGCTGAAATGGGTGCAAAGAGGAACAAGGCCAAAGACAATCTTTACTCCCTGGGCCACTTTAAAATTTCTTTGCTTTTCCTGAAGGCCTGCTTGGAAATTATTTGCGTGAAAAGGCAACTAACTGATTGAGTTAATGAAGGATTTCAATGTCCACATACCTAGGGCATTACGTACGAGCTAAAATCTTTTTTTAAGTGTAATTTTTAAAAAGGTTTTATTTAAATTCCAGTTAGTCAACATACAGTGTAATATTAGTTTCAGGTATACAATATAGTGATTCAATACTTCCATTCAACAGACAGTGCTCATCACAAGTGCACTCCTTAATCCCCATCACCTATTCCACCTTCCCTCCACCCCATAACCATCAGATTGTTTTCTATAGTTAAGTCTGTTTCTTGGGTTGCCTCTCTCTCTCTTCCCCTCTCCCTCTCCCTCTCCCCACTTTGCTCATTTAAATTACACATTTGAGTGAAATCATGTGGTATCTGACTTATTTCACTTAGAGTGATACTCTCTAGCTCCAACCATGTGCTTACAAATGGCAGGATTTCATTCCTTTTTATGGCTGAGTAATAGTCCAGTGTGTGTGTGTGTGTGTGTGTACACATACATACATACCACATCTTCTTTACCCATTCATCAATTGATGGACATTTGGGCCACTTCCATATCTTAGCTATTGTAGATAATGCTGCTATAAACACAGGGGTGCATGAATCCCTTTGAATTAGTGTTTTTGTATTCTTTGGGTGAATACCTAATAATGTGATTGTTGGATTGTAGTTCTATTTTTAACCTTTATTTTATTTTTATTTAAATTCAATCTGCCAACATATAGTATAACACCCAGTGCTCATCACATCAAGTGCCCTCCTTAAGGCCTGTCACCCAGTTACCCCATCCTCCCGTCGACCTCCCCTTCAGTAGCCCTCAGTTTGTTTCCCAGTGTTAAGAGTCTCTCATGGTTTGTCTTCCTCTGATTTTTCCTTATTCAGTTTCCCTTCCTTCCTTTATGGTCCCTCGTACTATTTCTTATATTCAGCATATGATATTTGACTTTCTCTAAGTCAATTACTTATTTCACTCGGCATAATACCCTCCAGGTTCCATCCACCTTGATGCAAATGGATATTTACATATCCTTTCTGATGGCTAATATTCCACTGTATATATGTACACCACATATTTTTAACCTTTAGAAAGGTTAAATGCACCAGCTTGCATTCCCAGCAACAGTGCAAAGGGTTCCTCTTTCTCCACATCCTCACCAACACATGCCATACAAGCTGAAATCTTAAGGTGATCTAAGCTAGACTATATTCAAAAGACATCTCTAGGTAGCCAGCCTCTAGGGACAATGTGTAAGAAGCTACTATATGACCCAAGTAGGGAGAAGAGGGAATGAAAAGAGGGATTTTTTTTCAGTTGAGCCTTTTCCTGTTCTTTAAGAGAAAATCAGTTTAGCATCCAAAGAAAGGACCACGGAGGGAGAAGGAAACTACATTTATGCATTTAGACTGTTTATTATTTTTATTAAATTAACATCAGAAAACCTCAATTATGTGAAACAAAGAATAATAATGAAAGAAAAAGATGAAGCTTGTCCAATTATAAAATAACTCTACTAAATGAACAAAATATAAATTTTAAGAAACAGCTAAATTGTAAAGTAGGATTCATTGAGAAACTAGAAGAATTTTGAAACCAGGTCAGTTATATGGGAGACAGCTCATTTGTTACTGGTTTTCTTGGTTATACTTAAGAAAGAATAGTTAATGCCTTTTCTTTCTGTTTTGACACTTGCTGAAATTAGAGACCTCATTGCTGCATCAATGTCCAAGCTATTAAGGAAGATGAATGACAAATGTTAATAGGCTAACAAAGATTAGAAAAGTTAATTTGCTATCCTCCTCAGAAGTCTTTTCAAACTTTATTCCACAGCTAAGCTGCTCAGCCTCTTGTACCCATTCTCCTGACCAGTCAGGGAAGAATGAAGTGTAAACCCATATTTGTATGTTCCTTTCCCCATGATCTTGAGGCTAATCTTCACACTCTGACAAATAAAGGGAGAGGCCCATTTCATCTGCGCTTAGGGGCGCACTTCTATTAGGCTCTCACTTCTCTCTTCCACTTACTGTCCTCTCCAATGCCCCCTCCCCCTGCTACACATATATGCCATTTGTAGGAACAACTGGTCTTTCATAGCCTTTAGTGGCTTACATTTCTCGAATAGACTTGTAGTTGTATTTTCTTATACTTTCTCATTTGAACAGTATTTGAAGTCTGTGGTTTTTTGAATCTAAAGTAATCTAAAGTAATCTGTAAGTGTTTCTAACTTGGCTATAAAAGTCATAGAAATTGTTCTGGAAGGTCTATTTTCCTGAGAGATTCTAGCCAGAGGATTCTAGGCTGTAGAGCAGAAGCTAGAAGTCTTTCCAGATTACATTACTGGCAAGCTTATATTTATATATATATAATATACATAAGTGAGCTGTCTCACAAGTAACTGAAAATTGTTTTATGTGCCTCGGGAAATTCTATTTTAAAATTTGGCTATTTCATAAAAACCGTATTTTGTTCATTCAAAAGAGATATTTTATAATTGGGTAAACACCATCTCTTTATTATTATACTTTGTTTCACATAACTGAAGTTTTATAACATTAATTTAATAACAAAATAAACAGTCTGGATTGATATTTTAAAACAAATAATCCAACAAGCATGTATTAGAAGTTACCAGATGCCTGGAATTGTGCTGGTCTGGGATTAGAGAGATACAACCTGTCCCTAAATTCAAAATATTCTGTAATAATTAACTTAATACTCATGTGTATAATATATAAATATTTTGAAATAAATAAAATTGATTTAAAATACAAGGCATGCAAGGATTCTTTGTAGTTTATAGCAAAGTTGGGTCTTACTGCATCTTCCTCTACCCTCCCACATTTTTTTTTGTTTTGTGTGCCTTATATCTTACTAAGTGCTTTATGGTCCAATCAGTTCATTTAAAGTAGGAAATTTTAGTCAATCTGTATTGGGTGCCTGGAAAATTAGTTATATGAATGTACTTTTCAGTGATAAAAGGATCAAAGGGAGCATTCTTTATAATCTGCATCTTTCATCTGCCCTAGCCTTTGTTTTGTAGATCATGCTTATAATAAGGCAGAGGCTGCTTTTGTTGTTTTGGCCAACCCTTCCACATTATTTCCAATCCAGTCATCACAAAGTATTTGGGGGATTCTAGGGTTTTGATTTTCCTAAGTCTTGCATTGCTTCTCTGATGTGCAATAGCTCAAGGATCTATATTTTTATAGTCTTATTGTTGTCACAGGGAAAACATGGCTCACCTATTTTTCTTTCTTAGTCTGAAGCTTATATTGGTCTCCTAACTTGAGGATTTCTCCCTGAATTTCTATGGCATATGCTAAAGGGCATACTGAAGACCAGTTTGGAACACTGCAGACAGGACCTTTCTGACTTTGGGAGTGTATATAGCTCGGCAGCTGCTGACCAGCTACTGGGGCAGCCCCTTGATGTGTGAACACAAGAGCCACTGACTCGGGCAGAAGGCTATTTATAATAGCATTTATCATTTTCTGAGAAATTTGAACCCTGATGATTTCAGATCATATGGCTGATGCTGCCCAGTCCATTTTCATCTGCAGCAGACAGGGTGGTGACAGAGCAACTCTGGAGACTCAAAAGTGAATAAATTTACCCAGAAAGTCTTCAAGCTTCTGGAAACTACCAGGATGCTGAGGGAAACAAGCTCTTTGGCACAATTCCTATGGGTTTTGTAGCCAGTTAGAAACAACATTCAGTTTGCTTTAGGTTCAGTTTTGAAACCACAGCTTTCAGAAACTATTCAAATGAGAAAGTATAAGAAAATATGCCATTAAAGTCTATTGAGGACCATAAAGGACTGGATAATTTGAGTCCAGCATAGTGGTAAAGCATGGATCTTAGAGAATCACATAAGAGGGCACCCTGTTGTTCTCTATATCAGGCCACAGTTGGCTTTGATGCCCTGATTTTAGGATCTTCCAAAGATGCCTCCACAACACTTCCTTTTTTTCCCAGTATCTTCCATGGGAAAGATAGTTTGGGGTGACTGCATATCACAACTTATTGTTTTGTTTTTTTCTTTCAAATCATTAAGTTGCAAAATAACCTTTTGCCAGCCTGGACCTCAATTATCCCAGAATCCCACAATCAGAAAATTTTTTCAGCCTGGATGATAGGAGTCTGGACTCAGTTCAGCTACTGGGCTATAAGCTGAATGTCTGAGGGACAGCAGGAGATGAGTAATTTTTATTTATTTGCAAGCATCTTGTTTTCTTCTTTAAACATCTATTCGTTTGAAAAATATATTTAATGTGTAAAACAGATGATGAAAAGGAATCAATTGAGAAAATCATTGAGGGGGAAATGAATTACTGGGGTGCAAAAATCTGGTGTCTTAGAGGACAGTTAATATTTTACTGATATTTTCTCGGAAGTGAAGTAGCTCATTTAGATGTAAAAAACGGGACAGAATTGTGCTAAACTAATTATGGAATTTTTAATTTGCTATGAATTTGGAGTAAATTTTATTAGGAAGAATTGGAAGTACATGTGAACTTATATTATCAGGATAAATTACATCTTTTAAAGATGAGGGACCCTTGTGCTTTGCGTTAGGGCCTTTAACTTTGGTACAAAACTGTGCCTGGTTGTTGGTGAATAAAATGACCTCTTTTTGTGTGGAGGTTTAAATGGTGGTTTCCATCCTGATCACACATTTTGACTGATGGTAAATTCTGAGTCCAGTGGTTAGACCAGCTCCCAAGAGCACAGGGAAGAGGCATTTGGAACTGTAGAGACCACTGTCCTTTTTGTGGAAAGGTCTGTGTGACTTCCTATCAGAGATTAAACAGACAGACTGATCTACAGTTTATTTTTATTTATTTATTTTTAAAATTTTTAAATTTATGATAGTCACAGAGAGAAAGAGAGAGGCAGAGACATAGGCAGAGGGAGAAGCAGGCTCCATGCACCGGGAGCCCGACGTGGGATTCGATCCTGGGTCTCCAGGATCACGTCCTGGGCCAAAGGCAGGCGCCAAACTGCTGCGCCACCCAGGGATCCCTGATCTACACTTTAATAGCATGTTCTTTGTTGATAAATTTATTCAGCACAAATCTAGGCTCTCTGTTGTAGGGGACGGATTCTTTTATTTGGAATAGCCAAGCCTTAAGAACAGACCTTAAGTAGCCACTGGAGGAAGACCTCTCTTGCATAAGGCTTGTATTTAAAATTTTGATTTGACCTCATTTGGAGTCACCTTTTTTTTTTTTTAAGGTTTTATTTATTTGGAGCACGAGTAGGGGGAGGGGCAGAGAGAGGGAGAGAAAGAATCTCAAGCTGACTCCTCTCTGAGTGGGGAGCCCGATCTCATGACCCTGAGACCATGACCTGAGCCAGAATGAAGAGTCGGAAGCTTAACTGACTGAGCCACCTGGGTGCCCCTGCAGCCACCTTCTGATCCATAATGTTGGTCATGTCTGTTGCCTATTGCTTTTTACTCCTTCTTGATCACCTGTTAGCTTGCTATATACAAGTGTTCCGTTGGTGCCTTTATGGAATCAAGACTATATAGTGGGTCACTGCCAGCTCTCAGCAGCCAGGAGTCCTGCTAACTTCTACTACTTAGAACCAAAACCATGGCCCAGTTTTAGATACAACTAAATTTCAAATCACCTTCTGAAACAGTATACATTCATCATGTCCTAAAATGTTTGCAATACTGAACTACCCCCCCCCCCCCCCGGCACACACACACAAGGAAACCCACATATATTCTCTGCTTAGGACTTGGGTGTTGTGTTCTTTGGAAGCACCAGGCAAACCACTCTCATTTGCATTTATGGGTTCTAACATGGGCTTTTTTCTCATTGTTTTAGGAAGTTTGGGGCTCAAGGGTCACGACTCACTGGAGCAGGATGGGGAGGCTGCACAGTATCCATAGTACCTGCTGACAAGCTGCCCAGCTTCCTCGCAAATGTGCACGAAGCCTATTACCAGAGGAGCGACCAAGACTTCACATTTGAGAAGCAGAGTTTGTTTGCTACCAAACCAGGAGGCGGGGCTTTGGTTTTCCTTGAGGCCTAAACAATGTAAAAAATCTCAGAGAAACTATTTAGGGCATTTAAGAACTGGCAGAGCTTCTTATGCCACAGTAAATTAATCCTCTTTCTGTTTTGTATTATGATGAACGGTTGCTATTATCAAGATGTATTTCCAAAGAAACGGTTGAAAGCTCTCTATGCTTCATAATGATTGTTTTTCCATCTTAAAGTATGTTGTCTACCAATAAGCCAAAATTATGCTTGGACAGTTCTCTTCAGGATGATTTACTGAGATTTATTGACTTCAAGATTTTTAAAGATGAATGATAAAAGACACTCAATACTGACCTCCCGGATTGGATGTGAATTAAACATCCTGCTACAATTAAATGGATACAGTTGCATTGCCTGCCATATTCTTAAACACAGTTCATTTCTGGTTGCTCTTGACATTCTTCTTCTTTGCAGTCGTAGTCTTCAATTGATGATGATGATGATAGTGATGCTAGAAACTCTTTCTCAGTTTGAGCTTCAGAATGCTATTAAAATAATACATGATTAAAGATTCACAAATTGTCCTGGACACTTGTATGTGAGCTTACACCAATTATCAAGATGAGAAGACTTACTTTCTTTTTTAAAGCAACAATGGATTTAGATTCATTTACTTTTTACAGACTATGTGATATCAAATAAATAATCACTTTCTTTTTGGCTCTGAGCTTTCTCTATTACTTAATAGAGAAACTTAGCTAAAAGACACTTGCTACTTTATCTCTATTCACATTGAAATTGAGAATTATCTGGATGATAATTCAGATAATTCAATTTGATCATAGAATTTGCTTTCTTCCCACTCTATGCTAACTTCTCTCCAATGCTCTCTGATTCAAAAGGCCTGTTTACCCTTCCAGGGAACCCCACCTATGCCTTGCAACTCTGTTGTGTCTAGCAGGTCTCGCTTGTGCATGTGGACCAGTGTAGGACAGGTGTGCAGGTCTGGGATTGGGGAGGAGAGTTGCTGAGTCCTGTATATGTCTATCAAAAGTGGTCAGAAATGTTTGGCCTTGTGGTGATGCTAAGTGAACGACTTTCTCACAAGAGGGCCTTCCTGAATTATATGAAGGTTTAGACCAAAAAGCATTTTGCTGATATGATCAGATAATTAAGGCAGCAGCAGTCTTATGGTATGAATTATCCAGAAAATTATCACAATTTTGTATTATTCTGTGGTTGTTTTGCTCACTGATGTACAACTTAAAGACTGGACATCATCATCTTGAATCTCCGTTTCAGAGAGGTTGAGGCAAAGCTGGTCTTAGTATATCTCAAAGGACAGCAGGCATATATAGGGTACTAAGAAATCCATTCTTCTTTTCTAAAATAAACTTTTGGTGCATTTTCATTCTTTAAAATAAGGTAAACACTTGAGAAAGCTTAAGTTAAATTTGTTGAAAGAATTTTGAGTTTTTATAACACCTAACAATCCAAAATCTGAATTGATTTTTAATTATAATTCTTTGTTGTTGTTTTAAGATTTTTTTTATTTGTTTGAGAGAGAGAGTGTGAGAGAAAGAGCGAGGAGGAGCGGAGAAGGGGGTCAGTGAGGGGCAGAGGGAGAGGGAGAAGCTGCACCCCCCTGCCCCCGCCCACATGGAGCCCAACACAGGGCTGGATCCCAGAATACTCATGACTTGAGCCAAAGGCAGATGCTTAACTGACTGAGCCTCAGATTATATTTTTTTGTTTTTTAATACCTTTCCATTTTCCACAGAAGATCTGTGGTTGGTACATAATTATTTAAAGATACCTGGATTAATGTAAAAAAAACCCCCAAAACCCCCCAAACAAAAAATGTGGTACTTTCCATTGCTTTGCTATTCTATTTAAATTTTTCACCATGAGATATCTTCTTGCAACAGGTGAGTAGAAATTTCCATTGTGCCTCTGCTTTGGAGGACACAGTTGTTCTCAGCCAGGGATCTATTCCATATGTGTCTTGTCTGGCTTGAAGGAAAGAACTATTTTTCAATCAAACCATCACTGTTATTCTAGAAATTATGAGAGACATCAAACTTTTCTGGAGGGGATAGGGCTAGGGCAACTGGTAAAAAGCTTCATGAAGAAGATGGAGTTTGAACAGGGCTAGAGGATGAGCAATGTGTGAAAGCTGGCGAGTAGGCACTGCAGACGGGCGAATATCTGATAATGGTCACACATGGGATGTGCACAAGGCTCAGTGGGGGTGTGGAGTTTGCCCTGGGATACAGTGGAGGAGAAGATAGGCTATCCTGGCTGCAGATGGCTTTTGAAGAGCTCCAAGTCCAGCATTTAGAGGAGGGGTTGCAAACTAGCAACCCATAGGCCACATCTGGTCTAGAGATACACTTAGTTTGGCCCCCAAAATATTCAGACATTTGGAGTTCTAATGAGGAATTCTACGAAGAATCTGGATTACTGATGGCAGAAGATCTGATTCTCCCCTGGCCTTCACTCCTGGGGATGACCATGAACTAGAGCTGAGGTATAGCTGCTTTGTTTTGATGACAGGTGGACCCTTCGATGACAGGGGGTGTTACAGTTTCCACAGCTTGTAGCTTCCCTGATACTCAGGCCACATACCATGTGCCAGCTGAGGTCACTTGCCCTTCACCAGCACACTGGCACAGTGGTTTTCTTACACTTCATAAATAATTCTCTGTACCCATGTCTCTAGCAGTAGTAGTTAAGGGAGACTGAGAAGAATGAAAGAGAATTTTGTGTGTGGAAGTAAAGAATAGTCCTATTTGTTTAATACTAAATACTCAGGTGTTTTACTCCCTTCTCTCACCTTTCTGGCTCATATAGGAACTTGATTAGATTATTTGAGCTCTGTTTTTGGCATTACACCTGTAGCTAATAAGGATTATTCTAGATGACATGCTAAAAATAAAAAGCTCTCTCCTATTCCTGACCTCAGATTGCCCAACCTTCAGATTTATTGCACCCTTTTCCCTACATGCTCTTGCCTGCTGGAAGGGAAAAAGAACCTTTAGATTTAACAGAACTGCCCAGAAGTTAAGGAGGGAGTGCAAGAGGAAGGAACAAAGAAGACTGGAAAGACAGAGAAGGCTCCTTTTCTTTTTTAAATTTTTTATTTATTTTTGATAGTCACACACACAGAGAGAGAGAGAGAGAGAGAGAGAGAGAGAGAGAGAGAGGCAGAGACAGAGGCAGAGGGAGAGGGAGAAGCAGGCTCCATGCACCGGGAACCCGACGTGGGATTTGATCCCGGGTCTCCAGGATCGCGCCCTGGGCCAAAGGCAGGTGCTAAACCGCTGCGCCACCCAGGGATCCCCTCCTTTTCTTTTTCTCACACACTTTGAGTCCCATTTAGAACCTTGTAATTTCTGCAGGGACCATTCATTTAACACAGTCATTAGAAACCAATATATTTTTGTTGAATTATTAACAAAATAAAATATGACTTCACTGATAATTTTCTTTTAGTTTGAAATTTTGACTGCATTTGGAGCTTTTCAGTTGCATAAACTGCCTGTGGTCGGAAGCAAGGGATGAGGGTAAGTGGGCATGAGGCTGCTACTAATATGAAAAACAGGGATTATCTTAAATGTGCATGTGGATGATTAAATGACAATAGTGTATTTTACCTTCCCACTGTATCTTGGATGTGAAACCACATATTGCTTATTAAATATTGTCCAGGCCATGTAAGAGAAGCCAGAGAGAGAATTCTCAACTGTTTTCAAAAAGGAAACATACCAGTTTATGTAGGAACTTATCAAAGTCATTCCTAACTTCGTAAGGTTTCTTGGTAGCCTTTGCCTGGAGTCTAAAAAAAAAAAAAAAAAACGGTAACCAAACCAATTGTTTTTATACTGACACCAACTAATCACCAACATTTACACAAAATTTAATATGCTGGGTATTTGCCAGCAATTTACACATATTCATTCAATTACCCTTACAACAATCTTATCGAGTAAGTAGTATCACTATCCAGTATTCTAAATGAAAAAGGCTCAGATAGGTTAATTAACCTGCCCACAGCCCTATAGCTAGCAAGTCATACAGGATTTGAACACAAGCAGCGTGACTCAAGCCTTTAATTCAACCACTGTGTGACACTGCGTCCCAGGAGTGCAGCATTCTCGTCAGTGAGATGGTTTGCACAATATTTGCTGAACTGATTCCGCTTGCCTGGCTCCAGTGCAGACTTGAAGGAGTGTCCCAAGGGACTGGCAGGAGAACGATCTGGGGCGGCAGGGAGGGTGGGGGGGTGGAGGGCGCGGATAGAGATAGTGAAGGCTGGAAGCTCACGGAGGAATCCAGGAGTCTATCCTGATTTTTGTCACCAAGTACTCATTCAAGAAATATTTATGAAGGAGTTGGACAGCTGAATTCAGGAGGCAGGAGGAACCTTTGCAGAGATCTGTGGGTGCGGGGAGAGGCAGAGAGGAGTAGGCTGAGGCTTGGACGGGTAAGAAATTGGGACAAGGAGAAAGCAGTATTAGCAAGAGAAACAAAAATGAAATAAAGATATATGGCTATTCATTTCACTGGCAATATTCAAGGGAGACATTTTAAAATTCTTTTTCCTCCATGGAATTTGTAGGAAGTAAACATTTCTGAAAATTCCCAGTGTACTTTGCTAAACCATGAAGTATAGATTAGCCACCCCCCCACCCCCCGCGAGGCATCTTCTGGGTTTCTTTAGCAGGTAGTGGGGGACACCCCCTGGGGCGCAGCAGGGCTGGCTCTTGACCACCCCCTGCACTTGTGCTCGGCCACTGACAAATGCCCCTTGCTTATTCTCTGCTTTACCTCTACCAATTTTATCTCCTCCACTGGCTTTTCTCCTCACTAACGATTACCCTCTGGGCTCTCCTCCTGCTTTTCTCAGATCTGGCTTTCACAATGTGGGTCTCTTTGTCATAGTCCTATTGAGACACACTCCAAAATATCTCTGATGTCCTTTCTCGGTAACACCCTCTTAGGATCTCCTTGAGATGGGTGTTGGACTCAGACTCTGGTTCCATCTCACTTTGTTAGAATCAAGCCATCTTTGGACTCACCCTTTTAAATTTACAGCGCCCCTCTTTCTTTTTTTAAATAACAGTTTTATTGACATAGGTCACATACCATAAAATCGACCTTGTTAAAGTGTACAATTCAGTGGGGTTTTTTTGTGCACTCACAGTTTTGCAACCACCACCACTCCCTAACCCCTGTCTTTCTGCTTGCCTTTCCTTTCCTCTCCATGAGTATCTCTTCTTTGAAGATTACAGATAGAAATGTGTATGCTGTGCCTATAGATTTAACAGGCACATGAGATTGATATACGAAGTATTTTCCCCTTTTTTCACCCACAATGTCCCATTGCATAAAACATATTTGAGCACTTCTTGCAAATTACTCTGTCCTACATTCTTCTGTTATATTCTCAGTGATGAGAAATCCTATCCCATATAGATTTGATTTTGGGGAACTTGTAAAAGTCACCCGGAATCAGATCTTTCTTTCTTTTTCTTTTTCCTCTTTCTTTTTCTCTTTCTTTTTTTTTTTTTTTTTTTTTTTGAGAGATAGTGTGTGTGTTGGGGGTGTGGGGTCAACAGGCAGAGGGAAGAGAGACAATCCCAAGCAGGCTTCATGCTCCACACACATGGGGCCTGACATGGAGCTCAATCTCACACTCTGAGCCCATGACTTGAGCCAAAATCAAGAGTTAGATTCTTAGCCCACTGAACCATTCAGGCGACCCTGGAATCAGATCTTATAATTTAAGTATCGTGAAGAAGAAATATGAGTGATAAGATATTTGGTGAAAAGAGAGAGAAGATTCTAAAGTAATGAATTGGATTTTCTCGTGACTGGGAAAATAGCTTTTTTGTTTTTATTTAAGATCCTATTTTTAAGTACTCTCTACACACAACATGGGGCTCAAACTTACAACCCCAAGATCAAGAGTTGCATGCTCCACCAACTGAGCCAGCCAAAAACTAACTTAAAAAAAGACCCCTGAAGTACAGAGCATACATATAATGTGACATTAGTTTCAGGTATACAACATAGTGATTTGCCATCTCTACAGGAAACTAGCTTTTTAAGTTCCAAAATAGTAATTAGAAGATGAATGGCACACAGCTGTGGTCTTCCACAGATGCTTGTTTGAAGGGCTGCGCTCATCCCACACATTCTTTTGCATGTGGGTATGCTAGAAGTAGTTTAGTCTCAATACTTTATATTTTTCCTTTTTATACACTAATTTATAAAATAAACAAATTAAATGTGCCCCCAAAATGTTTGTGTGTGTAGGGGCAGAAGGGGAACAAAGAACTAGCCCAAGGGAGGCCAGCTGAACAGCTTGTTTTTCTAGTTTCCATCTTCCTGAGGGCAGGGCATGGTTATGGGTTTATTTTTAAAAGGCCTTGAGCTTAAGTACTATAGCTAGAGGAGTAAAAGGAGATGATGATGATGTTTAGCAATTAATTAAATTAGCAGAGTAGTTGGTTCTGTGGACAAAGAAGGTCAAAATGTTATTCCTGATGAAACTGTTGAGTAGAAAATCCCTGCAGATATCTGAGTGGATGTATTTTTACATAATAAACCCATTTTAGTTTTTTGTAGCACAGTTGTTGAATTTAAATGTTTAATGGGTTTTTATTAAAGATTATTTATTTATTTATTTATTTATTCATTTATTTATTTATTTGAGAGAAAGAGAGACTGAGTGGGAGGGAGAGAGATTCTGAAGCAGACTCTGCACTGAGCTCAGAGCCTGAGAGCAGGGCTTGATTCCATGACCACGAGATCATGACCTGAGCCAAAACCAAGAGTCGGTGGACACTTAGCCAACTGTGCCACTCACGTGTCCCTCAATTAAAATGTTTTTAATCACTACAAAATTGAATAAGGAACAAACCTATCAAGCTCCTTATCAATTCTTTCTTGCCGCTGTCTTAGGAGTTTTATTTCTTCATTAATTCTGTGCTTTTCTCTATAAAAATAAAAATTTCGAGTTAAATTTTAAAATAAAGCAGGATATCAAATTGGGAAAGAATAAATTAATAATTGCTAACTTCTACATGTCAGTAAAAGTCCTTTATAAACCAATTCTTCAACATCCCCACCCTATGTACTACTTGGTGAGAAAAATCCCCCAGAACATTCCCTGCTATAAATACATACCAAAGACATCACTCATGACACCTGAATATGGTTTGGACTCCACCTCGCTGCTTCAACAAGGGCCCTCTCACAAAGTGTTCATACTGGTTCTTTGCACTGAGCACAGGAAATCCAAGGGCTGTGTGTGTGTGCATGTGTGTACATGTGTGGTGTGGGGGGGGGGACTGGAAAGAGATGGGAGGGGAATGGCGACGCTTGGTAAGCCAAGGATAAAACTTTTGCCCTGCCTGCTGGGTAAGACCTTACCTGGTTACTCTTCCATATACCCCTTTCTGATGTATTTGATTGTGCTTTCCTTAATACTGCCCCAAATGCCACCCCAGCTCCAGAGAACTCATACTGCAAACAAACCTTTCTGTTCTTCCATGGCTCATCTTTGTAAACAATCAGTACTCCAGTCTCTATTTTCTGGAGCTCTCTTCTGGTCTTTCCATGCTGGAGTGCATGCCCCCAACCACAGCACAGCAAGGGTTTCTTCCTTCCTTCAATCCCTGACACTTGCCATGGCTCTATGGCTCCAACATACATCCTTGACACTTACCGGAAAAGAAACTCCAAGTCTGTTAGACACTCAGAAGTGACTCTCCTCACTGGTAAAATAAGGAGCTAAGTGTAGCTTATTTCTATGGTTACTTCCAGCTCTAAAAGAGTTTAAGATTTTATATTTAACAATAAGGGGGCAGCAACTTACATCCGAAAATCCTTTTCATTCCTTGCAAATTGTCTTTTTGCTTCTTTTATAATATCACGGTAAGTTGGAGCAGGTGGTGTGATAGGCTTATGGTTAAGGAAAGATTTTTAGTTAGGAACATCTGGGAGAGGAGGACAGTAACTGTCACAAGGAGACTGAGCATGCTGTCTGGCCTGGGCTTCCCAGTCATGAAGGGTCTCAGTTGTGGACATGAATATTACATCTGGAGATATTTGTAATATGCAAACTGAAAGAAGACAGTGCTCATTAGACCACATTAAACTTGTGCCCATTATCTGGACTACACCGCCCACAATGCACTGGAACTTAATAGTTTCATAAATTCTGCAATTGCCTTTTTTTGTGTTTTTTTTTTTTTTGTGTGTGTGTGTGTGTGTGTATAGATTAAAAGCAGCAATTTGTTAAATGTAAATATTAAAAACATACCAAATTTTTGTAACCCTTTTAAGGCATTTCTTCATTTCTACATATACTGAGAATCTCAAGGTCTCTTGATCTCTGGAAGGCTCTGGAGGGGACTGGCAGAATACGTTGGTTGCCTTCAGCTGGTGGCCTCTGCTAACTACAGGAAAGAAAGATGCTAAGTAGAAGGTGTAAGTGTGCTGGTCATGAGCCTGGGGCTCTTATCCCACTGTTTTGGAACGGCCTGTGGTTGTGCTTCTAACCCTGGTCTTAAACCCACATTCCTGACTGACAGAGCAGACGCTTCCCTTCTGAAACAGCAAACAGCAATCAGCAAATGACTCCAGGAGGCAGCCCTCAGCTTGTGTTAAAAGAAGACCTTAGCCTTACTGGTAGACCAGGAGCTCTTAAATCTCTGCGATCGACTGTCCCTGTACGGCCCCACTCCCCCTCCTGAAGCACACTTCAGTATCACCTCTGTCTTTCTCTGAATGCAAATTTATGGTCTATTTCAAGGCTGTCTTTGATGCTCATTTTAACCTTATTTATTCGGTGTAAGAATGTTAGGAGAAGGGCATCCCTGGTGGCCCAGCGGTTTAGCACCACCTTCGGCCCAGAGCGTGATCCTGGAGTCCTGGGATCGAGTCCCGCGTCGGGCTCCCTCTATGGAGCCTGCTTCTCCCTCTGCCTGTGTCTCTGCCTCTCTCTCTCTCTCTGTGTCTGTCATGAATAAATAAATGAAATCTTAAAAAAAAAAAAAAGAATGTTAGGAGAAGCCCAGTGGATTTGGTCCATGGAGCGGGACCACATAGCTACTTATCTTTCTTATCTTAACTTCCTGAGTACTGTATCTCAGTTGAGGTAACCAGAAGGAAAAACATGAATGGCTCCACAACAAAGATGCTCACAATAAGCTTGAATAAAATTTATGTCTTTCCTACTAAGCTCTAAACTATTCAGGAATTATCTTCAATCACTTAAAATTTGAACATCAGAGTCTAGAACCAAGGATAAGAACACCCAATTTTCTGTGCACTCTAGACCACTTTCTCAGCAACACCAGAAGAGATAAATTCTCTGGTCACAGAATCTGTTTAAGCAGGCATCACTGACTATAGAAGGAAGCAGTGCTGACAGCAGAACACACTCTTCCCTACCAAGCCTGGAGAGTCGGGGTGAGTATAGTATTCTAAAGTGGATCAAAATTCTCTGAAATAAATTTTAGAGAAGCCTATTTATTGATAAATTCCAAATTTCTTTTTCCCCTTAATCATATCTACGTTTTAGAGTAAGATTTTCTTTAAAGAAAGAGATGAGCCTGACTTCACTGTTTACTGTCACAATGGCATACAGGATTTTTAAATTTATTTTATTTTTTATTATTTGTTTACTTTTTAAAGATTTTATTTATTTATTCATGAGAGACACACACACAGAGAGGCAGAGACATAGGCAGAGGGAGAAGCAGGCTCCCTGCAAGGAACCCAATGCAGCACTCAATCCTGGGAATCCGGGATCACACCCTGAGCCAAAGGCAGACGCTCAACTGTTGAGTGACCCAGGCATCCCTGAACTTAGGATTTATTTTTTTTTAATTTTTATTTATTTATGATAGTCATACAGAGAGAGAGAGAGGCAGAGACACAGGCAGAGGGAGAAGCAGGCTCCATGCACTGGGAGCCCGACGTGGGATTCGATCCCGGATCTCCAGGATCGCGCCCTGGGCCAAAGGCAGGCGCCAAACTGCTGCGCCACCCAGGGATCCCTGAACTTAGGATTTAATGGAAAGTTGATTTGCACTGTGTAGGTGAAAATCAAATCGCTGCTTTGACAGCATCTGGCACCCCCAGGAGGCAGACCAATAGTGACAATTGCATGTATACAGGATGAATAATAATTAACTTCAAGGACTCATTCAAGATACAGTCTTCTTCAGGGCAGCATGTAGCAAAATTGGGAAGTCAACAAAGTGTGTGTCTCCGGTGTCCTTTACTCATCTTCTCTCTTGGTGCTCTTCTTTCAGTACCCTCTTAGCTCTTGGTCTCTCCTTGGCTGGCACTCACAGGCCATTTCCCAAAGATTATAGAGGAAGTGCCATCCTGGAGATTGAGCTCTGGTTCTGGCACTGAGGTCAGCACTCATCATCTAGTACCATGGTAGCCAAAGTAGTTAACCAGGCTGACGCTCCTTTTCCTTGTTTGTAAGGGGTGGGCGTTTAGTTAGATGGTCATGTGGCTCCTGTCCCTATTCTGGTTTTCTATGAAATAGAATATGAGCCTTTTTAAGTTTAGAAGTTCAGACTCATCACTAAAATAATGGCAAAATGCTCAGAGAGTGTGGGATGGAATTTGAGATTTTGCAAAGGAATGAAGAAGAATTTGTTGAGTAATAGGAAGGATATGGGAGCTGGATGAAAGATAGGGAGGAGGGGGGAGAAAATGTGGCTAGGGGAGTCTGATATGAGACTATCATATGTTTAATACCTGGGCCCAGGATATCATTGTATCAGCACATCTGGTTCATCTGGTTAGCCCACTTCTTGATTAGTATATTAGGCATGTGGTTAACTAAAAGACCCAAAGATATTGTATCTGAGGTGGTGGTAAGGAGGTAGGGCAATAATTGGAAATGGAATGGAAAAAGAGAAGTTAACATTTGTTGGATATCCAACATGGACCATGCACTGTGATGGGATCTTTACAGTATTTCTAGAATTCTGCTTGAGGCTCTTGAGACTGGTGTCTTTGCTTACATGAAAATAGTTCTACACTACACACAGTCCTATTTGTTGCACGGCAGAGGACATCCCAGGAAGCCTCTTCCTGCTCAGAGCCTCATTTTGGACTGGATTTCTATTTTCAGTGTGGTTCTACTTTTTTATTTTATTTTTTAAGATGTGTTTATTTATTTGAGAGAGAGAGAGAGAGTGGGCGAGCACATGCATTGGTGGGGGCAGGGGCAGAGGGAGAGAATCTCAAGCAGACTCCCCACTGAGCATGGAGCCTGATGTGGAGCTCAGAATCACCACCCTGACATCATGACCTAAGCTGAAATCAAGAGTTGGATGCTTAACTGAGTGAGCCACCCGGGCATCCCAAGTTTTCAGGGAGCTTCTGAGGGCAGTGCATCTTACTTTAGGACAGGCATTTCATAGTAATGTAGGTTATATTTAAATAGTAGCTGTGACTGAACAACTAATGTATCAACTGGAATTTCCTGTTTTCAACCGATTGTTCTGTCAACCTATGGTCAGAAACACAACATTGTCTTCAGGAATTACAGACATTAATGGGTTCTGATCACACTGTACAAATTACCTTGTCTTTAGGGATCTTCTAAATGAATTAAATGTCCACATAAGCTATAGTTTTCTCTTGATATGAATCAAGCCTGAATGAAGTTTCCAAAATAAAACTTCCATAAGCTGGATCAAAGTTACTTTCAAATTTTGGCTTTGAGATTTCATTCCACATAAATAATATTTTTGACTATTCAGTAAATGACAACTTTAGGGATAGATTAGTACTCAAATCTAAAAGAAAAGTAATGAAAGCCTCACTTTAAATAAAGCAGACAAAAACTAAACCTCACAAAATCTCATTTTGACAAGTGTTTCAGTAAGACTTAAAAAATATCACTGTGTAATCATTTCTCAATATACATAAGTCAAATCATTATGCTGTAGACCTGAAACTTATACAATGCCATATGTCAATTATATCTCAATAAAAATAAAAAAATATTACTGGGCAAAGAATATAATAGCAGAATTAATGTAGTCAAAGGAAAAGAAAAAAATTCTCTCAGAATTTCACTTTCCCAAAAAATAAAACTATTTTCATTTTTCTAGGTGCCTTTTCATTTGTCATGTATGAATATATATTTTATGTTATTTTTAGAATGACATGGTTGCTTTCTTTACCCAACTATCATAATTTTCCCATACGTCCAGGCTTTGTAGTCATTATTTTAATGTTTGCAAAAGATTTCAGAGTAAACACTCTGAAGTGTGTAGAGGGGCTCTACGGTCCTGATGCAAAAATTTTGCTGTTTTTTTTTAATATGAAATATCAATTTCTCCTCTCTCCCCCAATTGTGTTTTCCAGTATGACATCTCCCAGCCCCACTCTCCACCTTCAAGTCTAGCAAGGGAGGCCTGTGTCTCTCCAAACTCAAGTCTGTCTGGGTTCTGGGAAAAGATAGCCCTATTCTTGCTTACCTTTGGAGTGCTTTGATGCTAATGGTCAAGAAACGAGATGGTAGTTCTGTTCATTATGTAAGCAAGAAGCCTGCAATTTCAGTTATGCCAAATTTCCGCCTTTGGTTTTTTTCCTCCTTTGGCTGTCACAGACTGTGAAGAAGTCCAGCAGCTTTAGTAGAGAAGGCTTAGCAATCTTCCTAAATATCTGAAGAGGTTCTGACTACTTTTAATATCTGTCTTACTTTTCTTGCTACATCTAGTGACTGAGACCCTAAGATCTTTTCCTGAGTGAAAATCACAGAAAGTTCAGTCTCACAGAGTGATTAACACTTTCCTAAAGTGCACATAGTCTGGAGCTGCTGAAATTTAATTTGTGTGCAGCTATTTCCTGGTAATATTTAATTTCTTTCTCAGAGTGCCGGTCAGAATTTTGAAGATTTTATCCTTCTACAAAGCTATATTGTGCTCTTGACCATGGTTCCCACGATGAAGCATTTATGAGTGAGACGGTGCTTGTCACTCTGAACTAATTGGATTTTCTTCCTTGGACATTCATTATATATAATTGGCATTAAGACAAAGAACTAGGTTTTATTTTCTATAAATTTTTAATTTTGAACATATATCATTAAAATGAACTGGGTATGTACATTCTTTATAAAGTAATTCTCATTGCCCACAGAATTTGGTCACAGTTTTATATTTGTGTTGTGTAATAGGGTTCTGGGCTATATGATGTTGGTACTAAGACCTCAGCATTTTCTTCCACTGTTCAATCATGATGGTTTTTAATAGACTTCTGTTAATGTCTGTTAATGAGTATCCTAATTTTTATTCTCATCAGATACATAAAGTCATCAATTTTTCCTAACTGTAGAAAATTAGAGTACTTAGAGCTTACAAATTATGAAGAATGACTATATTTTATTCCTTGGGGATGACTGTGGCAACATGTTTTCCAAATCCGCTGTCTGAATTGACCTCACACTGTGTTTTCTCATGCAATGCAACACGGAGTTTACGCGGCAAACCACTAAATGGAGAAGGAGCCATTTGGGTAGAAATAAAATGGTCCTGTTCTGGGACTTCACAAGAGCTGTGGTTGGCATATGACATACTAAAACCTGGAGACATCCTAAAGGCCTCAATTCAGACTCTGAGGTCTTTGATCTCCCTTTAGAAACACGGGGTATTCGTGAAATAAAGGACCTTAGAAATTGCAGGGTTCAGTTTGATTATAATATAGATGAAGAAGCGAAGTCTTTTAGAAAGGAAGTACCTTGCCTTTGAGAAGTTGGGCACGTGTGAGACTCAGGAAAAGAATTTCCCAGAGGCAAATTTTGCTTCTATCTGCCAAAAGTACTATCCTAGAATGAAGCTGCAGGAGGCCTTGCTGTCTAACCCATACCCCTTAGATATATTCCTCAGAGTCTCTTTAGAATTGCTAATGAGATGACCAGGTTAGGACCAAAGTATCCATTCTACACATAATGCTATTGTATAAGAAATAAACAGAACCCAAGCAGCAAACAGTGGCCACAATCTCCTCCTTTATACTCCAGCATTCATTTAATTCTTAATCCTAAAAACTAAATTCTTAAAATAACTTAGCATGTGGCCCAAACTGATCTTAGAACAGTTATCTTCTGTTTACTGCTTACTTCTGCTTATGGTCCAAATATTTTAATGTTAGATTTGCAAGAATGCCAAACATCCACAATAGAGCCGTATACCCATAAATGTTTTTAAAAGTTATTACTAACCCCATATGCCTTATTCCATGGGAGACAGCGCCAACTGTTGGAATATCACCCAGATTTCTACATGGCTTGGTATTGTGTGTAAAATGGGGGTTTTAGTAAGTTTCATTATTTAACATATCATTAGAAGCAGTTTTGTAGCATAGTCTAGAAAATTGAGGGAATAGGGCTACCAAAAATATTAATGCAGATTTAATGAAAAGCATTCAACAAACTTGCCAGGGCTTTCAGTAGGCATGGAGACACGAAGATGAGTAAAACGTGATATTTGACTTACAGGAATGAGTAGGAACGAGAAATAACAACAGGCAGTTTTTCAGGTAGAAGACAGAACTATAAAAAATAGGCATAAAGACTATGACAGTCTAGCAATCTGTTCTGCTTCAGGGCAGAGCTGCCTCCAATCGGATGAGGGTGCTCCTCTGTGCTGCTACAGCAACTTGGGTCGGATTCTGTGACTGATGCACTTCCTGTCTTTGCAGCTGGATGGTTCAGCACCTTCATAGGAGCAGCTGGTATGGAAGGAGTATTCAGGGGGTGTTTATTGTTCTTGGCCTCCTGAGCAAGCATTCTTACTGATCTTTCCATGTAGCTGAATCATAGGCTTCATCCTGAGAAGCCCAGTCATCATCAGAAAGTTAATTATATTTTGCTATATTGTTTAAGAAATCTAGGAAGTATGATATATCTTCAAGGAAAATTTTCATAAAAATGGTTAACATAAATTTTGGTGCCGTAGATGGTTGGCTCTAGTTATCTGGAAAACTTAGTTATGGCAACAGTTCACTACCTAAGACTGATAAACAAGTTGTTGATTTATAGAGATTCCATAATTTTTATAATTTATGCCCCTGAACAGACAGCTCTGGAGGGAATTCAGCCATCCTCACTATTTCCATCAACCCCTCCTGCACTCACGAAGCTATTCCAAATAAATATACAAACTGTGGATTTGCTTTGCAAATACGGTGCCTTGCTTATAACTGGATTCAATATCTAAACTAGAAATTCTAGAGACCCTACTCTCCTGAGATGGGCCAAACTGGATTATTAGTAACAAAACAGAAACGAATACATGTGAGATAACCACCAAAGGAGTCCTTAAAATATGCAGGCCCTAGCTCTAAACTAGGATAGGGTTTCTACTTTCAGAGACCCTGGAGCATCTCTTAAGATCACTTGGTGCCGTAAACTGGCAGTAATTTTTATGGGGTGAATGCAAAGTAACAGTGTGGATTTTGTCTCCTTTCTCCTTTGCCTGGCCACCTTCTATGAGGAGAAATAGGTTAGGTGAACACAAAATTATAATCTAGTCAATTTTTATATTTAATTGAGATACTGCTTTTTTAGTCTTAAATTCTAAGCATTTGAAAAAGCTATGGCTTTTCCACCTGATTTTTTTAATTGACCAGTAGCACATATAGCAAGAATATATTTTTTCCCCAATGGTTGAAATCATTTCAACTGTTTCAAAATGAAATTTTCTTCTCTTATTTGATATAAATTGGGCATTTGTAATGTAATTTATAATAAGTTAATTTGTAATAAGTTAAAGAAAAGCCTAAACCCTAACTCTTACTAACTTAACTCTCCAGGATGCAAATCCCTTCTGCTCCACAACCCCCACCCTCTTAACTTTCCACTGAGCCAGGTTTATAATCTAAAATCCCAATTGTGGCTAAAAAATTGATACAACCCACTCCCTGGAACCTGATTACCTAAGGCACTAAAGTCTTCTATTTATTTCATTAGTTAAATAACAAGTTTGCTGAATTGTGGTTTCTATCTTGTGCATTTTATTAAAAGAAAGGAAAAGAAAAACCCTAATGAGAATGTAAACTGAGTCTATAAGAAAGAAGGGCTGGCTGGATCTCACAAACAATTTTGTAATTGTCTTTGGCTCAAGGCGGCTGCAAAATGCTTACAATACACATACTTAAGTCATGTAAAACAAAAACCCTTTGTTCTTCAAGTTCTTTTATAAAACCATGATGTTCATTTTAAACCCCCCCCCCTTCCATGTTTTTAAAAACTTGGCCTACACTCTGGCAGGGTTTGCGAAAGGAGGAAACTTAGCAACCTACTCGACAAAGTTTAGAATAGCTTCAATTAAAGATCATCTAAAAATAAAAATAAAACCTCCTTCTCTGAGAGCAAAATTTAAATCCTTGTATCATTTATTCTACTATGTTCTATTATATTTTTCTGCTTATAAAGTGCTCTATTAAATAAGTCAGATGTATTTTTTTTTAATATAAAAACTAGTCCTATAAGGAGTCCTTGAGAACCTAGCAGGAGAGCTACAGGTTTATTCTGATAACTGATACAAACTAGCATCAATGGGAATGAAGTAAAGTCCACGGATCAAATATCTGACCGTCAAAAGGCAATCACAGAATTTTATATAGGTCTAGGTTATTCATAAAGTCTTGACCTGGGAGCTTGTAAAGAGAGTGGTAAGCTTTCTTCTATGGATTGAAGCCATTAGGAACAGTGCAAAACTCTGCATGATGCTAAAAGTAGTTATCTCTGAGCAAAACTAAAAATTAAGTAAAACTAGGATAAAGGGGAAAAATCCAACCCCAAAAAGCAAAAGATGAGGGGAAATCCAATTTTGATGGATGGATGAATAATGAATGGATGAATAAATAATATGTAATCTTAAACCACTAAACTTCTAAAATTAGAAGGCTGCAAATGGCAAGGCAAAAGCAAGTTCTGTGTGTTCCGGCTGTGTTCACTTCAGCAGCACATCCACTGTGTGTTCCGGCCGTCTGATATCCCAAGGTGACATCTCAAGTTCTGTGAATAGATTAAACTTTCCTTCCTACTCAAGACAGTGCTGCCCACAGAACATTTTTTGTTATGATGGAAATGTTCAATATCTGCCCTTGTCCAACAGTCACACACAGAGAGTGAATATGTGAAATGAGACAGTATAACTGAAGAACTGTATTTTTACTTTACTTAATTTTATTAATTATTTTTAAAAAGGATTTATCCTGGCTGAGGGGAGAGGGAGAGGGAAAGAGAATCTTGAGCAGACTCCCTGCTGAGCATGGACCACCCCTGACATGGGGCTCCATCTCACAACCCTGAGATCATGACCTGAGCTGAAACCAAGAGTTGGACACTTAACCAACTGAGACACCAAGGTGCCCCATTAATTTTATTAATTTTAATATAGCCACACATAGCTATTGGCTAACATACTGAACAGTGCAGTTCTAAAATTATGATAAACATAATAAATACCCAACTCTATGTTCATATGTCTATTTCTTTAAATCCTGCTCTAAATAGTATATATTATCATTTTATATAATATTGTAAAATATCACATGCTAATGTTGGTTTTCTAACTATATGTTTATCTAGTTAAAACCATTAAGTTTGTTAACCTCTTACTTGGAGAAGTTATCAAAGGTATAAGAACAGTGAGGAAAAGAAAACCACCATTTATGGGCTAGTTCCACAAAACTGGGTATACACAGTAAGAACCAATGGTCCACCCTTTACATTACCTTCAGAATGCTCCTGAGGGCGCTGTGACTTTTGCCCTTTTCAGAGTCCGTTTTCTCACCTTGATAGTTCTTGCACCTTTTGTCTTATATAAGCCCTTTTATTTTTTTAAGATTTTATTTATTTGAGATATGGATTGAGCACCAGCAACGGGAGGGGCAGAGGCAGAGAGAGACAAGCAGGCTCCCCGCTGAGAAGGGACCCCCCCACCCGGTACCCATCCCGGGACCCTGAGATCATGACCTGAGCGAATGCTCAATCCACTGAGCTACCCAGGTGCCCCTGCCTTATATAATTCCTAAGACTTGGGCAACTTCTCTCTTATTTGCTTCAGGGTGAGTATGTCTTTTCCTTTCCTAATAGTACACCCAAGGATATGGGAGCCAAAGACAGTGAGCTGTCTGGGCTCTTACCATAACCCTTGATGGTTGTCAAACTGACGTTGGTAGGTGCCTCTTCTGCTTCAGTGCATGTCTATGCTTCTGACTTGACTCTTTGACTCCAGTTTTCCCAATTCTACTCCCTCCTGTCTCTTTCACCCTTCCAGTGGGATTTCCCCAAATCTTAATCCTGGATAATGCAGATACATAGACTTGTGGAAAGGAAGCAGACTCACCTTTGGTGCTCATTTCATGGAAAGAGCAACCTGGTCAATCTTTTTTTCCATTTTTTTCCAGTTAAGCTTCTGTTAAAGATACCTTTGTTCAGTACTTAAGCACTTCACTTATGTTTCAATTGTTGCTCTGATTGCTTCCAGAATAAGCAAAAAATTACCCATTTCTCTGAAGATTTCATACTTTTCCAGGTAAAGGAAATGTGCTTCCTTGGACATTTAAAGTGTCATCTTTCTTAAAAACCACTGTGCTGCAGCTTTTAGACATTGAGGATGGGGAAGAACAGAAATTGTTCAGGTAAGCATGGGAGGAATGCTAGAAAAAGGCTGTATCTTGGGTAGAGCCAACAAGCTTGCGGACATGGACATCTGTTAGACAATAAATTACCTGACAGCAGAGATGATAGTCATCTCTGCAGCACATAGCATATCACCTAGGACATAGATTTTCCACAAATATTGTTAAACAAGACATAAGAAAGTCTTGATCTGGAAGCAGGTAATGAAGGCATATTCAGGTAATGGGGCCCTTAAGCAAGACCCTTAAGCAAGATTTGAAGTATCTGGAAAATAGCAATTAGAACAGGCAACACATCTAGAATCTAAAACAAGGATTGCAGCAGGAGAGGAAATCCAGGCAAAGGGCAAGAGTAGAGATAAATAGGTGAAAAGGAGAGATTGCTGATAGGCACATCCAAATCCATTGCATGAAACAGGTCTGCCCACATGCATCACATTTCCCCTTAAAAGTGTATTGTCAAGGCCATAACTCTTAGGCACTTCCATGCTGCACAATTCATATATAGATCACAAGATTTTGAGCTTTAAATGTCTTCTAAACAAGCAAAAATGACTACCAGATATGGGATTGTTGGTCTAATTCAGCATTTAACCACTCCTGCTTCTAGATCATAGTAAGATCTTTCCTTTTTTTTTTTTTAAAGATTTATTTATTTACTTATTCATGAGAAACACAGAGAGAGAGAGGGAGAGAGAGGCAGAGACACAGGCAGAGGGAGAAGCAGGCTCCATGCAAGGAGCCTGATGTGGGACTTGATCCCCGGTCTCCAGGATCACACCCTGGGCTGCAGGGGGCGCTAAACCACTGTGCCACTGGGGCTGCCCAGTAAGATCTTTCCTTAGGAAGAAATAACCCTAGAAGATGTGGGAAACCATCTGCCAATTCTGCCCAAACTCTTGCAGCAAGTAGCTCCATTTTATGGTAGCAAATGAGCCCCACAGTACAATGTTGAATTCTTTAAAAATGTAATTCCCATACACTTTTTCCCCTCTGTTTCCATTTAATTGACTATTGAGGATCCAGAAGAAAACTAGTGAGCAATCAATGGGTTGCCTTCTCTGTAATGGTGATTGCTGAAACCAACATTGTTCTCCCTGTGTTAAGTAATACTGGGAACAAACATACTCTCCTAGGTGGGTTTTTGAAAGCAGGCTAAGAAATGGAGATCAGTGTGCAGGTTTATTAGGGAGTGCTCTTGGGATTAACATTTCTGAGTTATAAGGGAAGGAAGTAAAATTAAGCAGAGAGAGAACTTGAACTGTGATAATAGTCCCACTGGAAGTCTAAGCTGACCTATGGGGAGTTCCAAAGCTGGGATGACCCTTCAGTATTGTTGGGATAATGTGATACATTAGTCAATGGACGTGGGCTGCCTTTGAAAGGGGGCATGGTAGTTATCTATTGCTGCATTAATAACTCTACACTCAGTGGCATAAAACAACAACTGCCATTTGTTATTATTTCCATAGTTTTGGGTGTTGACTGGGTCTTTCATGTAGTTGTAGTCAGGTAGTGGCTGGAGCTGGAGCCATCTCAAAGGCTTCCTCACATGTCTGGTGTTTGATGATGGCTGTGGCTCAACCTCAGCTCTGGCTGCTAGTTGGAGCATGGCCTCTCCATGTGGTCTGATATCTTCCTCAAAGAGCAGTTGTTTCTAGGAGCATTCCAACAGCAACAGCAGAAGCATTAGAGCGGAGGTTGTAAAGCCATCTATGACCTGGCTTCAGAAGTCACACTCCATTGGTTGAGGAAGATATAAATGTCTGCCCAAATTCAAGGGGAGTGGACATAGGTCCTACCTCTTGATAGTATAAGTGGCAAGATCACATTCTAACAAGAACATGTAGGAAGGAAGATACTGTTGTGGCCAGTTTTGAAAAATATAACCTGCCTTAGGGCATGACATTGAGTGAGGCCACTATCATTAAATGACACAATCCTTGTAAGGTATTAGCGACGGAGGGCTTTCTGCCATAGTAACCCCCCGACAGCTAAAAAAATAAGTTGCTTTTGCTTTTTCTGGAAGCAAATCTGGGTTTTCAGAGCATCCACCATATATATTTTCCTGTCCCAGAATTTTTTTCCAGCTTTACTGAGATATAGTTAACATGTAACATCGTGTAAGTTTAAAGTGTATGGATATATTGATTTAATACACTCCTATGCTGTGAAATAATTGCCATAGTACCACTAGTTAAGAACTCCATAACCTCATATAATTACCATTTCTTTTTTTGTGGTAAAAACATTTAAGATTTATTCTCTTAGCAACTTTCAAGTACATAATACAGTATGTTAACTATAATCACCATTCTATACATTAGATCTCCGAACTGGTAACTGGAAGTTTGTATCTTTTGACCAGCATCTCCCTATTTCCCCCAGCCCCCAGCCCCTGGCAACTATTCTGCTTTCTGTTTCTATGAGTTTGGGTTTTTTAGATTCCATATATAACTAATATTATACACTACTTGTTTTTATTTGATTTCTTTTACTTAGCATGATGTCCCTAAGGTCCATCTATGTTGTTGCAAATGGTAAGATATCCTTCTTTATTGTGGCTGAATAATATTCCACTGTCTATATACCCATCTTCTTCATCCATTCATCCACTGACAGACACCTATATCGTTTCCCTCTCTTGGCTATTGTGAATAAGGATGCAATGAAAACGTGGTTGCCGGGAAGCCTTTGTGGCACAGCGGTTTAGCGCCGCCTGCAGCCCGGGGCGTGATCCTGGAGACCTGGGATCGAGTCCCAAGTCAGGTTCTCTGTGGAGCCTGCTTCTCTCTCTGCCTGTGTCTCTGTGCCCCTCTCTCTGTGTATGTCTGTCATGAATAAATAAATAAAATCTTAAAAAACGTGATTGCAGATATCTCTTTGAGATCCTGTTTTTGTTTCTTTTCCTTATAAACCTAAAAGTAGAGTTATTGGGTCATATGGTAGTTCTATATTTAACTTAAAAAAATTTTTTTATATAAATTCTAGTTAGTTAACATACAGTAATATTACTTTCAGCTGTACAATATAGTGGTTCAACATTTTTATACAATACCCAGTGCTCATCAAAGCACATTCCTTAATCCCCATCACTTATTTCACCCATTCCCCTACCCACATCCCCTCTGATAACCTTCTAGTAACTATCAGTTTGTTCTCACTAGTTGAGTCTGTTTCTTGGTTTGCCTCTCTCTCTCTCTCTCTTTCCCTTTGCTCATTCTGTTGGTTTTTAGACTCCACATATGAGTGACATTCTATGGTATTTGTCTATATTTAACTTTTTAAGGAACTTCCATATTGTTTTTCATAGTGGTCGCATCAATTTATATTTCATCAACAGTGCATGAGGGCATGAGGGTTCCCTTTCCTCCACATCCTAGCCAACACTTATTGTCAAATTTTGTCGTGTTGATAATAGCTATTCTAACAGGCGTGAGCTGATATCTCACTGTGGATTTGATTTGCATTTTCCTAGTGATCAGTGATGTTGAGCACCTTTACATGTACTTGTTGGCCATCTGTATGTCTTTGGAAAACTATTTAGTTCCTATACATATTTTTAATTGGATTTATTTACTATTGGGTTGTCTGAGTTTCTTTTACATTTTTTATATTAACCCCTTACCATATATATGATTTGCAAATATTTTCTCCCATTCTGTAGGTTGCCTTTTCATTTTGTTGATAGTTTCTTTTGGTGTGCGGTTTTCAGTTTGATGTAGTCCCACCTATGAATTTTTTGCTTTTTTTGCTTGTGCTTTTAGTGTCAGATCCAAAAAATTGTTACCAAGACCAGCATCAAGGAGCATTTTCCCTGTTTTCTTCCAAGTGTTTTACAAGTTCATGTCTTATGTTTAAGTCTTTAACCTATTTTGAGCTAATTTTTGTGAGTGGTGTAAAATAGGCATCCAATTTCATTCTTTTGCATTTGATTTTCCACTTTTCCCAACACTATTTACTGAAGAGACTATCCTTTCCCCCATTTGATCCTCTTGTCAAATATTAGTTGACTGTATATGTGAGGGTTTAGTTCTGGGCTCTCTATTCCATTCCATTGGTCTATATGTCTATTTTTATGCTATTAAAACACAGTATACAGAACAATATACACCCAATGTGCTGTATATTTTCATATGGTTTCATGTTACTAATTAGCATTCTTTTATTTCAGCTTGAAGAACTCCTTAAGGCCAGACTAGTAGTGATGAACTCCCTCAGATTTGTTTGTCTGGGAGAGTCTGTCTCTCATTTCTGAAGGACAACTTTGCTGAATAGAGTATTCTTGGCTGGCTTTTTCTTTCTTTTAGTACCTTGGATATATCACCCCAATTTCTCCTGGCCTATAAAATTTCTGCTGAGAAATCCACTGACAGCCTTATGGAGATTCCCTTGTAAGTTACTAGATTACTTGCTCTTGCTGCTTTTAAGATTCTTTTTGTTTCCGATTTTTGACAGTTTTAAAATGATGTGTCTTGGAGAAAATCTCTTTAGGTTGAATTTGTTTGGAGTTCCATGAGCTTCATGAACTTGGATATTCCAAATCTCTCCTCAGAGTTGGGAAGTTCTTAGTCATTAAGAGAGCCATTAAGTTCCTTTCTTCCTTCTCCCATTTTTCTTTTGGAACTCCATTAATTCTCAGATTATTTCTTTTGATGGTATCATACAGAACAAGTAGGCTTTCTTCACAGTCCTTCCTTCTTTTTTCTTTGTTCTTCTCTGACTGGAATAATTTTTAAATTCCTGTCTTCTACATCACAGATTCTTTCTTTGCATTTTGTTATGACCTGTATTGCATTCCTCATTTCATCATTATATTCTTCAGCTCCAGAATTTCTGTTAAATTCTTTATGATTCCTATTTATTTGTTAGACTTTGCATTTATTCATGTATTGTTTTCTTGATTTCATTGAATTATATTTCTGTGTTTTCTTGAGTTTCCTTAAAATAGTATTTTGAATTCTTTATCAGGGAAATTAAGATCTTCATGTCTTTGGGATTGGTTACTGGAGGATTATTATGAACTACTGGTGATGTCATGTTTCCTTGATTCTTCACCTTCCTTGAAATTTTATGTTGCTGTCTGCACATTTGAATAAGCAGTCACCTCCCCTAGTCTTTGCTAACTTCCTTCAGGAAAAAATTCCTTCCATCAGCCCTGCTAGGGATTCTGAGGCTTTCTCAGACCTTCTATGGATACATCTGCTCCATGTTTCTTGCTCCCCTTTGTGGCAGAATTCTTAAGCTTGTGTGCCTTCTCTTGATCCTGTAGCATACCAGGGCAAGTGCTAGCAGTCTTCCTTTTGTTTTCCCAAAGGTGGACTAAAGCTCAAGTTTGTGGTCTCTCCTTGAACCACAGACTTGGGCTGGCACAGGTTTTCTGAGTGTGCTCACCAGCCACATGCCAAAGCTTGCTCTCACCATTGCCATTTGGAGCATGCACAGGGAGCTGACCACAGGGTGTGAGTGTGTGTGTGTGTGTGTGTGTGTGTAAAGCAAATGAGTACTAGGCAGGTGGAAGTGGTCTACCCATGGGCTGGTTGGGAAGATGTGCGGGTGAGGTATCTAACAATTTGTGCGCAGGCTTCTTGACAAGTCTATGACACAGTTAGTAGAATCTACATCCCTTTAATCCCCTTTGAGAGTCTTCTCTGCCACTCTTCTAGTCTCCTCTTGCTCCCCAAGTCATGCAGCTCATGATTCAGTGATAAATGACAAATGGGGTAAGAGAGAAATGGGCCTTTCTGACAACAACCCACATAGTTAGGAAAGCTGAGTGCTCATTTATACACATTTTCTCTCACATGAGAAATCACAGCTAAGAGGATCTCTCTTGGCCCTAAGCTATGCCACCTTGGTGGAGGGGTGAACTCAAACTTTTCTTACCCTCTCCAGTGTGTCCACACTCATATATATATAGGGGAGTGTGTGTATGTGTGTGTGTATGTGTGTGTGTGTGTGTGTGGGTGTGTGTTTCCCTTCTATACTAGAGCTGGAATTTCTCCTGGACTTCCACAAAGGCCCTCTAGTTCATAGGTGATTGTTTTCCAGGGGTTCCAGACTGTAGCCATGAGGGGCCAGAGTTGGTTCACAGGCCACTATGGGGCCCATAGCCAGAACTGAGGTCTGTATACCTATTATCTGATACACTCAGGTCCCCCAGTTCTCTTGGTGAATGGTGCTGCTCCCACAGTTCCCCACAAAGGCACTCTTGTCTGCAGTTGGAAGTCTAATTGTTATTGTTAAGAGGAGGTAGAAATATGATTGAGGAATGTCTTATTTAGCTGTCCCTGTGTTAAAAAGTTTGGGAACACACATATGTTTTTGTAATCTCTATATTTAATAATGCTGAGAATAAGAATAAAAATACCTTAGCTACTTGCTCCAGTAAATGCTTTCTTCTGAAAGAAAAGCCTTGACCCTGTTCTAGTACCTTGCTTATGAAAACTCACTTCACTGGGTCCACCAATCCAATTAACACTGCCCAATCCCAGGTCATTCTCTGCCTTGCATAGCCCAACTGAAAATCATCCAACTTAGGCCCTAAAACCTGGTAAATATCATCCCTGAATTTACCCATTATGAGACATTACTGAAGTTCTTTTAAATTGACATACTTTTTTAGCTTTACTTGGTCAACTGGTTATTCTGGTGGCCTTTTAGGGAAGCTGAAGCTGAGAATGAGAAAGTCTATACCCTGAAGAACTTGGTTCTACAATGAGTTGACAAAATGAAAATATTGCCATTTCAGGAAAAAACTGAGTTGTTTACTAGTTAGGCACTGACAGCATGGAAAGTAAAATTCTCCAACAAAATCATAAATTTCAGAATTCAAAAAGACTTGAAATTTACCTATTCCAATCCATCTGTTTGATACAGATGGAGAAGAAGCTAAAATGTGGGCTCAAATGAAATTTTAGACACTCCTTCAATGCAACCAAGGGTTTTTAGATTCCTCTCTACTGCCTTATCTCCTACCTTTGTTCTCTTTCTTTCCCCAGCCCTACTATAACTTTTCCCCATATTTCCTCTTTGCAAACAACTAGAGGAAATATCAGTCTTCCATCACGTTTTGGTGGAGGGCGTTTTGCCACAGGGCTTCAGGGCTGGGTGTTCTCAACAAAAATTTATTTTTAAAAAACTTCCCATTCCAGGAAGCTAACATATGGTTTCTATTATCTGAAAGGTCTCATTAAAAGATAATATTGTCATACCCACACCCCTAGTTTTGAAGCCGAAGGAAAGTGAGGGTTAAAATTGGGGGGTATAATTTCATAAATAATGGAACAAACTTTCTAGACGTGTAGGCCTTCCTAACCATTTCACCCTGATAATTCTGTAAGGACTGAGGGAAAAAAGTATTTTATGTATCTTTACAAGAAAAATAACTAGGTGGGAGGGTTCTGGATTTTTTGAACATTTGTCTTTTAGCTAATTTATCCTTTTAAAAATGTGACTAACAGACCCTTAGTATATGCTAATTACTTGAAATGTCAGTGACTTGAAATGAAAAATATATTTGATAGTAATTTTAGTAACAACTGACAAGTTGTTATTCACATATTAGTGAGGGAAAAAAATCTATGTATGCACATATGACAAAGGTTATTGGAAATATTTTTATAAATAAAAGTGAAAAGAAGTTGCACATGGCTCTAAAGAGTTTCCCACTGAACTCTTACTGTGTGAAAATCGAATGTTATGCAGAGCTGGTGACCTTTCATGAGTCTCAGGATTTCTTCCTTTTCTTTTTTTTTTTTCACTGTTGACTACTTGCTTCTCCCACATCATAGATAATTCACAACAGATGATTTCTTTGTATAGCTTTTATTTTTATGTTGGTTTAAGTCTTGCTGTATCCCACATTATTTTCAATTGTACAGTTTTAACAATCGACCCCTGGACAGTTTTTACATGTTAATAAGTCTGTATACACATATGCATATGTGGTGATCAGAGCATGACCACTTTGTAGTAACACAATGCACTCTTTATGATATTGCAGAGTTCAGATTTTTTTCTAAACTACAACAAAATGTGAACGTTCTAAATTCATGTTAGAAATATGGATTCCGTCTATAGACTTTTCTTTTTAACAGGACCCACACATAGGTAGAGCCTATAGACCTTCCTTTTTAATAGAATGAGACACAAACTACATCACACAAACTACAGACTACACCAATATTGTGTTCCTGAGGTTTCTTTATCTTGTAAAAAAAAATAATTTGTATTTCACATGGAAAAAATATCAGGCTTTCAGGTATTTTTTTTTGTTGGTCTACTCTCATGATTCCACACAGTTTAAAGACATTGCATATTCAGCTCTGAGTCCTTGAAGTAAAAATTTTTGCCATTTTACTCATAACTGTAATACTAAGTGATCAAGTTTAAGAAATATTCAAAGATAATTCATAAAAAAGATTTTAAAAAAATATTTTATTTATTTATTAGAGACAGAGAGAGAGAGAGAGAGAGGCAGAGACACCGGCAGAGGGAGAAGCAGGCTCCAAGCAGGGAGCCCGACGGGGGACTTGATCCCAGGTCTCCAGGATCACAACCCCGACTGAAGGGGGCGCTAAATCGCTGAGCCACCGGGGCCGCCCGTAAAAAAAAGATTTAAAATTTCTAAGAAAGTTTATTATTTTCTTTATGGACGTACATTGAAAAATCCTGTCAGAATCATGAGCACCCCTGTGAAGCACAATTACATTTGTACTCTTCCTCTTCCTTTCCACAAACATCTCTAGTTCTCATTATTTATATCTAAATTCTAAAATATTGGACAACAAAGCAATTTTCCCTCTTATGACTTTGGCAAGTCACTCCACATCAGAAGAAATATTACTTATAATGTTAAACTTATTTTTAAGTGTATCTGTTCTAAAAGACTTTGATTTAAAAATTACATAATGATCAAATATGATATTACTCTGTATTTGAGCTTAAGAAAGTGTATCAAAAAATATCTCATTAAATAAAGGATTTTGAAATAGAATGTGCATGGTCATGTAATCTTACATGTCTGGAGAAAAACTTCTAAAGTAATTTAATGCAGAACCAATTGTAGAAATTTCAAATAACTATTCTCAAATAAGAGGGACATTTCATGGTATCCTTTCTTTTTTATCCTCTGTTGACTTCTCTGCCTTTTACCACCCTTGCCCCAAAACATAGGTGTGATTATCCTTAGAAGACTAGAATATACTTTTATCTTCTTCTGGAGCTACACAGTTCTCCTGGGTAAACAGTTAAGTATCAGAGTGTTAGAGTGTATTGGCTGTGAAACCAGACTACCAAGGATAGACTCCAAATGCCATCACTTAGCAACTTACTTTTCTTGTGCCTCAGTTTACTTAATCTTAAAATAGAGACAATAATAGTAACTGTCTCAGAAGTTGACATGAGAATGAAATGAATTAAGTACCTTAAAGTACTTAAAAGACCACTTGGTACACAGTAACTGTTCAATACATTTTAAAAAAAATAATTTTGATAGTGTTGACTTACAAAGATGAACTTTGACCAAAAACTCCCAAATTTCTATCCCTATCCCTGTCCTCCAGGTTTCTTAATATTAATGATGTCTAGTTTTTTGAAAAATAAAATGAAATTTGTCCTTATCTTTATATAAAATCATACTAATTTCACCCATCAGACATTTATTGAACATGTATCATATGCTAGATAATTTTTCCCACGTCAGGAATATAGAGGCAAACGATTCTTTTGTCCTCTACTGGGTGAGAAAAACAAGTGAACTTGACACTACAATCTGATAAATATTTACATTTATTGAAGAGATTAATCTACATCAGATTTTTGCTCAAATGTTGTTGAGTTAGCTATTGATTACCAAGATTTATTTTCTCATGGAGTGTTAGACTCAATTTCTTATGGCTGTTGGCTGGAGGTCTTCCTCACTTCCCCACCATGTGGGCTTCTCTGTACAACATGATAGCTGATTCCCCACCCCTGAGGGCTCTGAGAGAGTGAGCAAGAAATTTCAGGCAGGATTGATGTCAGTCTTTTTGCAACTGAATCTCAGAAGTAATTATAGCATTATGTTAGCCACATTCTATTTGTTAGAAGCAAGTCATAGGTTCAGCCTACACGCAATGGAAGGGAATTGAGTTATGAAACCAGAAGGAGGAGATCATTGGAGCCCATCTTAGAATCTGCCTACCTCAAATATAATGAATTATATTTATCTTCTCTGCTTTCTCGACTTCCTCCTACTCCCTCACTCTGCATAGATCTATCCACTCTAACACTTCAGGAAAACCACAGGCCTCCAATAAGCACAGAGAAAATTATTAAAAATGTTGTCTATTCTGAATAGCTTAAAAATAAAATTTGAGTGAGAGAGAGATAAATTCAATGATCATATAGTCATCAGATATAATTATGGGAAGTCTGAATAGAAATTTCATTAGCAGCTACCATTATTTTGGAGAAAACATTACTGGGCTCAGCCACCAACCATTAGAATCACTCAGAATTCTAGCCTAGATCACCATGTCAGGAGAGCAGGCATGACTCAGGAAATGGTAGAAGATTATGATGCTGGCTCTGTTGCATGAATCACCTGTGCAAACCATTTACTCTCTTTGTGCTTTGGTTTCCTTATATGTAAAGTGGGTGTGATATGCCCATTGTTGCAGGACTCCTGTCATTTCTGTGATAATACATAGGGGGATTTAACAAATACTTTGAAAAATTGCCACGTGCTGATGAATATGAAGCATCATCATCATTTTGCTTATTATTAGGTATAAGGATATTTTTTCTTGTTGGAGTTATTACATTTTACAAGCTCAGAAAGCCCCATTTACTTTCCAAAGGGAAAGCCCCATTTATTTTACATTTTTATGAAATGAGATGCTCTCCTAACAAGTTTCACACTTTAGATATACATTTCCTTCTCTTCCTACCCCTACACATACTCACCCTACTCATCTCAGTGGTACAAATCCTTACATAGCCATTGGACAAATCCATGCCTACCAGAAATGTAAATACAAAGACTAACATTTTTATAATTATAATTAAAATTACTTAAGATAAAAGCATTTTATTCTGAATAGTTTTATACACCTTTCAAATTTCACTTCTAAACATTTAAAATTTTTGTTTTGGACTTATCCAAAGTTGATGATAATCTTTGGATCATAACTTAATTTACAAGTCCCTGAGCAGACTGATTTAGCCCTGTAGTGCCTTTCTCCTTTTGTTCCAGAGCTATCTGAGTTAATTCCATGTACACATGGTCAGTGAGGCTCTGGAGGTTATCTTGACTGTAATATAAGAGAGGAAGTGTTCTCAGAAGACATACCTTAAGAGACTCTTAATCATAGAAAACAAACTGAGGGTTACTGGAGGGGAAGTGGGGGGGATGGGGTAACTGGGTGATGAGCATTAAGGAGAGCAGGTGATGTAATGAGCACTGGGTGTTATAAGACTGATGAATCACTGAATTGTACCTCTGAAACTAACAATACATTTTATGTTAATTAACTGAATTTAAATTAAAAAAGTAGAGTGTAGACTGAAATATTAGCTGACTGAAGGTATCAATTTACTAAATATTAGTAAAACTTAAGTTTTTTAATTTTTAAAGATTAAATAAGAATTTATATATATATATATATATATATATATATATATACATACAAATATAATATATATTTTTTCTACCCAGAGCTGTATACACTTCAGTTTGGAGACTACTCTACTAGATCCCTTTGGGGTTCATCTGAGTCCCCGGTGAGGCTTGGGCAAGCATGGGTTATGCCAAGGGGAAAGAGGAGTATAAGTGTAAGAACTCTGGGTCCTTCACCCCTGCTACAATGAAAGAGCTCCAAGTTCATTTATATTATATTTTACATATTAACCTTTCTGACAAATTTTCATTGGAACAAAATTACACTCTAAAACATGTTTGAAACATTCCTCTAGAGAAGTCTAGGAGTCCATGATACACAGTCTGACAAATGCTTAAAACTGAATCCTGAACAGTAAAGTTGCAAAGACAGTCTTTTACTAAAAAGCTACATATACCAGGTTCTGGGTTTTATGTTTTTAAATTTTTTTCTTGCATCACAGCCTTAGACCTAAAAGAGAAAATACTTTAGCCAAACACGCTATGAAAGTCTTGAATATAATTAAATGCTAAGTAAAAAACATTGGTTAAAAAATGCATTAAACCTTTTTCTTGATTGTGACATTTAGCAAAAAGTTTTGCACGGTTTAGAAACAGATCACATTAAAGCAAAGCTTAAAAAAGGATATGGTTCTTGCAATATTTCAGTAAGTTTAATCTTGGTTTGTCTAGGGGCTTTGGAAATACCAGCTAACTCATGCATCTTAAGATAATATAAAATCAGTGGACTCTGACCTCCAAAATTGAAGAGTACACGGTTAAACTCTGGACCAGTGCTAATATAATGGGACTGTAAAGGGAAGAAAAAAAATCAAGTCAATTATTATTTTACAAGTTTTTAAAGAACTGTAAATAAATATAACTGAATTGTAACTATAAATAAAGTTACTATCTGGTATATTACAAAGAATAGAATAAAAAGAAACTCTGAAAAAGACCTTTTTAATAAAACATTGCTATTTATTTGAGAGAGAGAGAGAGCACAAGTGGGAGAGGCAGAGAGAAAGGGAGAGAGAATCCCGACAGGCTCCCTGCTGAGTGGGAAGCCCCAGGCAGGGCTCCATCTCTGGATCCTGAGATCACAAGCTGAGCTGGAATCAAGAGTTAGACACTTAACTGACTAGGCCACCCAGATGCCCCAAGCATCTTCTTAATTAAAGAAATTTACTACAGTATGAATCTATGCGTTTGTGCAGTAAGACCCTTCTAGCCTTTTTATTTATCAGTTTGATAGGTCAATAGAGATTATTCTGTCTGAAGAGCAGAAAGAAAAAAGAAATAAAATGAACATAGTTCCAGAAAAAGTGACAGGAAAAAATGTGAAGAAAAACATAACCAAAACCTCCAAAGTTTTGTGGAAAACATATACCAGAAGCTTAACTCCAAGTAGGAAAAATACTCACCTAGATCTGTCATACTCAAAGTGCTGATAGACCAAAATAAAAAGAAAAATCTCAAAAGCAGCAAGAGAAAAACAACATACAAGGGAACCCCAATAAGATTAAAAGCTGAATTTTTATCAGAACAAAGAAAGCTAGAAGGCAGGTGGATAATGTAATCAAAGTGCCGACAGATTAATTCTCTGTCAAGGAAAGTGATCATAAGTATAATTGCTCCAAGATTTTATTAATGACATCTTGTGGGATACAGGATCAGTATAGCAATTACTCATATATTAAGTCTTTCCTCCATTTTCGCAATGCCTAGATAAGAGAGTTATTATTTCCACTTCCTGTGAGGAAACACAATTTTATTCTCATTTGCTTTTACTGATACATAAATGTTTACTTGTGTTTCTTTTGCTTATGGTCACTTTTTCATTGCTTTCCTTCAGAGATGCTCCATAATTATTTTGAACAGTGGGACTATCATAATCAAAAGCAATTCTTTGATGGTGAAAACTCAATGTCAAAATCAGATATATTTTCTATGATGTAAATCATAGAAAATCATCTGAATCTCCCATGAAAATTCACATGAAAAGCCTGATCTTTTTAAAAAAATTTTTTGTTTAAAGTAACTTTAATTAATATATACTGTATTATTAGTTTCAGAGGTAGAATTTATTCATCAGTTGCATATAACACCCAGTGCTCATTACTTCAAGTAAGTGCCCTCCTTAATGCTCATCACCCAGTTACCCCATCTACCCACCCATCTCTCCTCCAGCAACCCTCAGTTTGTTTCCTATAGTTAAAGAGTCTCTTATGATTTGCCTCTCTCTGTTTTCCTATTTTATTTTTCCTTCCCTTCCCCTGTGTTCATCTGTTTTGTTTCTTAAATTCCACATGAGTGAAATCATATGATATTTGTCTTTCTCTGACTGACATTTCACTTAGCAAATTACTCTCTAGTTCCATCTACATGGTTGCAAATGGTAAGATTTCATTGTTTCTGATGGCTGAGTAATCTTTAAATTGCATGCAAAACCAGACCAAGCATTGTCTAGATTAAAAGGAAATATTGCCTATCTTGAAAGATGTTTTTTTCCCCCTGGTTTCTACTTTAGATACTGCAGGAAAGAACCTTGATCTTACCAAAATTCTAAACATAGACATTTCTATTATTTTGCTGCAGCTATCCATTTTTAAATTAGGAAAATCACAGTTAATACCTGCTTCTTTCTCTATAAGGGCCCCTAATTTTTAAAGGGTTGTTCAACGTGCAAGAGCAGAGCTAGGTATTAAATGCTTATAAGTGTTTTGTGGAACCTTAGCTATTTTCTTAGATACTTTAAAGCAGAAGGTTTGAAATTGTCCAAAGAAATCTTGCTAGAAATATTCCAACCCAGAACAATTAGCAGATGCTCCATTGCTTCCATCTACCCTACAAAAGACAATGGCAGAAAATTATCAGAAAACTAAGATTCCATCAAACATGACTTTCAGAGTTAAGAGTCAACTTAGTACTAAATTTGAGAACAAAGTAATCCTATAAACTTTGAAAGAGTCACAGAGATGAGCTAGAAAATCCAAGGGATGATTTTGGTGTTTAGGTTTTTTTGTTAATTTATTAAAGGATAATTGCTGACAATGACTAGAAAGCTAAACTTTGATTTTTGAGGTTTGAATATGCATTTTGCCAATGCTCATGTGGCACAGGCTCCCAATTCAGCATCTAGACAACCCTGATGCTTAGAAAATTCTTTATGTTGAACTAAAAACTGTCTCCCAATAGCTTTAATATATGGGTAAATGTAAAATCTTTTCAGTTTGTATTCGTAAAAACATTTTTTAAGCCACACAGAAAAAGCTTTCCTACATTAGCTTTCAACATATTTGAAAACAGTTATTATGGTCACCAGAGTCTTATCTTTTCTAGTGGAAGTGCCTTTAAATATTTTGGTATTTGTAGTTTTTCCAAGGTTTATGGCATCTACATCTTTTTTTTTTAAGATTTATTTATTTGTTCATGAGAGACACAGAAAGTGAGAGGCAGAGACATAGGCAGAGAGAGAAGCAGGCTCCTCACAGGGAGTCTGATATGGGACTCGATTCTGGATCCTGGGATCACACCCTGAGCTGAAGGCAGACGCTCAACCGCTGAGCCACCCAGGCATCCTGCATCTACATATCTAATAAAAATGGCAACCATATTTTTATTCAAGTTGTTGATAAAATAATCTATGTAAGACAGGGCCAATGATGCAGTGATGTGGTACATTACCAAAGACGTATCTGCAATTTGCTTTCCATCTTTTAACAGTGTCATCTGAGAAAGGTTGTTCAGTCTGTTATAAATCCACCCACCCATATTTCTTGAATTTTTAAAAAATATTTTATTTATTCATGAGAGACACAGAGAGAGGGGCAGAGAGAGAGAGGCAGAGGGAGAAGCAGGCTCCATGCTGGGAACCTGATGTGTGACTTGATCCCAGGCTCCCAGGATCACGCCCTGAGCTGAAGGCAAACGATTGACCACTGAGCCACCCAGGAGTCCCTTATTTCTTCAATTTGTAAACAAGGTACAAAGGGCCATTTTTAGTGATTGCTGAAGATCATACATATAATTTCTATTACATTTCCTGGTTTCTAAATCCAGCAATATTGTATGTGCCCCACATACCCAATGGTGTGACCTCATCATTGATCCCAAATTGACTCCTAGAAGTCACCAATTTCTATTATAAGTACTTACAAAACCATCCTTGGCAGCATTGTAAATGTTGGAAAATATTTTATATATCTGGTTTATTAAAGAACAGGAAATATATGAGTATTGACTTCAGAAAGCAGCTTTTCTATTGGCATAATATAAAATTTATGGTCAGACTTGACTAGACAATTCAGACAAAATTTTAGCAATAAAGACTGCAACAGATTTAACCTATTTGTCTAACAAGAGATCAAATTCAGAATTTCAAGCCAGCAACTTCATCAAATCTTGGCTAAAGCAATATAAGGTGGAAAAACCCATAAGGATTTATATTAGGTGGGCACCATCAGAAATATGGAAAAACTAAGCAACCCAGACTTATCAATAATAGTATCTACATATGGCCAGTTATCCCAGGATCATGGCTTAAGATAGAGACAGGTCAGCCATTGCGAAAACTCTTGTGAAAAAAAAAAAAAAAAAAAAAAAAACTCTTGTGAAATTTTCCCTGCAACTTTGACTAGAACTTATTGAGATCAGAGCCATGTTTGTATATCAACCCAAGGACAAGCAGTGCCAGAACTGTAAGAAGAGATGAATGCTATAGGATTTTTTTTTTCTTTAGACATAAAGGATATTTTCAAAAAAACAGTAAGACTTTTTAACATTAAGATTATCCTCTCCAATAAATCACCTATGATTGTTAAATTTTTCTAAAATATATATCAGTTATATAATAATGAAAATTACCTATATGAAGCTATTCAATTAATTATATAGCAAATTAAAGAAGTAAGAATATTTTTAATAACTACTATGCTCCAAACCTTTGTTGTTAGTCTTGATATACTGGATTCTTCCTTGAATGTGGACATTGTATATGCTCTTGGGTTCTTTAAAATTTTTGTCATATTGAAGTCTATCGCTAAAAGAGAAAATAAAACATTTTCTTAAATTCTATTTTTTTCTTTACAAAAAAGCATGATAACTTTTTTCTTCTAGCAGTGTATACTAAACATGTAAAGAACCAAAAATGGATGAGAGAGAGACGGTTAGGTTATTGTGATAGCTTGCTTCTGTTAGAGGAAATAAATATACCATCTCATTTTTACTTAAGAGGGCTTTAGAATTCATATAACTCATTTACTTATATTATCTCATATTACCATCACAAACCATTCTGTGAGCTAGATTTTCCATAATTTACAGATGACATAATTAACTGCAGGAAATTGTAGGACTCTAAGCTATCATTTAAGACACAGGCCTAGGTCTTTTGCTTCAGAGGCTAGAGCTCCATTCATGATCCTCTAGTTTAATGCAATAGGAAGCTTGGGTCTCTGCACGTTAGGGTTCACCTTTTCCATATACTGACAACAAACCGAAATAAGGAAAGACTTCGTAAATTTTCCCTGCAACCAGCATGAATATATAGAAAAGTAACAAGGGACTCTTAACCATGTCTTAAAGAAAAGGAGACTTGTACAGCTTAAGCAGAGTATCAATCAGCCTAAAAGAACAAGCTAGTTATTAAGGATATCTTAACACAGAGCAGAGCAAACAGGTAATCTGAGGTTTGTACTACATTGTGGCACTTATTATTATTATCAGGTATCAGGTAGACTAATTCAATCTACAGGTTGTAATGTTGAGGAAAATCACTCAGATTCATTTTTGACTCTGGACATTAAGAGATATTAGATACCAGCCTGAAATGCTAGAGGCAAATAGGCATTTATCTCTAATAAAGAATTGGTTAGGAAGGAACCTAAATTTTAAAATTTTGAGTAGAACCAATATTAGATTAAGTTGGAGTTAGAATGGGCATGAAAGGTAATAAACCATATGATTTATTTCATTTAAGACGTGCTCTAAAGCAAACAACCTCTTATCGAGGGGCATCTGGCAATATCTATAAAAATACAGACCTATTTTCTCTTTGACCAAGCAATCCCTCTTCTGAGACTATATCCTATACAATCTCCTATATAAGTATGAAAGAACACAAATACAGGTTTATTGATCATGGCATAATTTATAAAATTATAAACAACTCTATTTAATAGTAGTCAAGTATCAGTTAAATAAACTAAGGCAACCCCATGTGATGGAATACTATTCATAAGAAGAAATGAGGAAGATCCTCATAATGATTTGAAGATATCTACAGTACAGGTCATATCATTAAGTGATGAAAGAAAGGTGCAGAACAGTGTATATCATTTGATTGAATATACACAGTATGCTACCTTTAGTTTAAGAGTATATTGAATTTGCCTTCATTTGTAGAAGGAAACATTGTCAAGATAAATAAAAAAACAACAAAAATATTCATTGGGAAGACTATTTAAAAAATAAAACTTGCTCAATTTTGAATCATTCTTAAATACATATTTAGGCAATATCACTTAATTTCTGGTCTTTGTGAACAGACATAATATTAATAAATATAAGGACTTTTATGTCATGTCCATTGTACCTATAAGAAAAACCTTACTTTTCAGAATACTTAACCCTGGTTGCAAAAGTAGACAATTAGAAGGTCATATACATTAATATCAGTTAAAAATCCCAAGCTGAAAATAATGGCAAAAAGCAAAAAAGTAAGAGATATAAAAAGCACAAAGTGAGGACATTTTAGGAGTAAAAGTGTCAAAGAAAAAATTTGAAGAAAAATCCTACAAAAAAGAAAAACCCATCCAGATATGATAAAAGTAATAAGTAATCTTAAAATGACTATATTTATTAGCTTTTTTCCCCTATAGTCTCCTCATACATAATTTATTTTAGGTGAGAATATTAACTTTCCCTGATTAGAGTTTTCATAAATCCTCTGTTCTCATATCTCTAAAGGCTTGAGAAGATCATCTGAAAAACCAAATGATTATATTTGATAAAACTATAAGAAAATATGTCTCAGGGCACCTGGGTGGTCAGTTGGTTGTGTCTAACTCTTCATTTCAGCTCGGGTCATGATCTCAGGGTTCTGAGATTGAGTCCCATGTTGGACTCCATGCTAGGTATGTAGCCTACTTAAGATTCTCTCTCTCCCTCTCCCTCTGCACCCCCCACCCCCACTGTCGTTCTTTCTCTTAAAAAGTCTCAACTGTTCTTATTAGGCTTCAGAAATTTCACTAATGACAAAATATTCTACTCTTACTCTGCCTACATTGGAAAAAATTCATTTCCATAATTATCCCCTATTTATCTTAGGGATTTTATTTATTTTATTTTTTAATTTTAGGGATTTAAAAAAAAAAGATTTACTTATTTATTTGAAAGAAGGAGAGTGAGAGTGAGCACACATGAGTTGGGGGAGGGGCAGGGGGAGAGACTCTCCAAGCAGACTCCCTTGATACAGGCCTTGATCTCACAACCATGAAATCATGACCTGAGCAGGAACCAAGAGTTGTACACTTAACTGACTGAACCACCCAGGTGTCCCTATTTTAGGGATGTTTAAAAGGAGACACTTATGTAAGTAAGTATGGTTATCTCTATCCACTTTTGTAGTTTTCACTAATAGTCTTTCTGAGATGAAAATAATTAATATATCTTGGCAAAGTTAAACTTCATATAGGCCATATATACTAATACAGTTATTTAATAAAATATAGAAACAAAAAAAGTGTTACTCAGAGATCCATTTTCAATACATCTAACTAAATTAGAATTACTTTTAGAAAGAGACTTTTATCTAGTACTAAAGTATAAAGGGAAACAAAAGAAAGAGAATACACAAGTAGTCATTATGCAAAATATATATGAACTGAGCAAATAAGAAATAAAACAACCACAATTTTGTTTCAATAATATAGGAACATGATACAATTATTTCAAAGAAAGTATTGCATACCCATGGGTGCAATACTTACTGTCTTATTGCATATGTTTTCTTACTGTCTTACTGCAATACTTACTGTCTTATTGCATATATTTTCTTATGCTTTCCAGATTTTTTTCAGATCTCTATATACATACTTTCCCAAGTCCCTTCAATCTTAGTATCTGCAGACCCAGTCATTGGTTTGTTTACATATTAGACCTCAAACAGGTTACATCTGTCTATTAGCTGTATATAGAACCATCCTCCCACCTCTCTATATGAAATTTGTTTTAAACTGGCAAAATAAAGCATTAAGGCTTTCTTCACAATGCTCTAAAGTACAATTAAATTTCTTCTTCTAGTAATGTTAACATAAAATTGTGAATAATCTCACAGAGAGTGTAGAGAGTTTAAGTGCCTGCATATGTACTTCATTAACTATGAAGTGCTATGTATGTGAGGTATCACTAGCATCCTTTATTTTCATGAACTTTGAGCTAAATTTAATACCTTGAAGAACATGAAGATTTTATGTGTAATAAGATAGTGATCCACATTATGTTTGTTTCCCAAGGAAAATACAATATTATTACTTTATTTTGGCTTGGGAGTTTACTTTTTTCTATTCTTTTTTTTTTTTTTTTAAGATTTTATTTATTTATTTGAGAGAGAGAGAAAGAGAGAGAATGGAATGGAGAGAGAGAGAGAATCTGAATCAGGCTCCACCCTGAGTACAAAGCCCAATGCAGGGCCCAGTCCCACAACTGTGAGATCATAACCTAAGCCAACACCAAGAGTGGGACTCTCCACTGACTGAGCCACCCAGGTGCCCCTCTATTACTGCTTACTATGAATTATATCTGTGTCTTTAAGGACAAAATCATTGCTTAGACAAGTTATAGGTGCAAAGCACAAGTGATCAGGTTTTAAATATTTCTATGGTTTTTGTATAAAGAACTAAGTGACAGGTATTTGAAATGAGGAACTAGTATATTGGCTTCTGTGAAGCCAAGCATTACAAATGTAAAACAAAATAGCTTTTAAGCTTGACTTGATTAATGGTATTGTGGAAGGAAACTGGACCCATTTTAAAAACATTTAAAAAAAAAACTAACCACTAAATGGGTTCTGAAGCAAAAATTAGAATATATTATCTGGGAAACTATTTTTTTCCCATATCATATGTAAATTGATCCACATAAGAACTTTTAAAAAGATAAAAATTAAGACTAATTTCAGTGCACATAGTAATACAAAGTATAATTGTTGAAAATAATAAAATTTAAGGGAATTGAGATTACCTTTATTTTATAACTAAGCCTTGATAGTTTTGCCTGGTGTCATAAAAATTCTTTACATTATTCAGATTAGTGATTATATGAACTTATCATTTATGGGTTGTATGATGAAACCATGTTCCCACCATCCCATATCTTAAAATGTTCTACAAAAGAGAAGCCTAGGGCACAGACTTTTGCATTACTACTCAGAGGACTCATCCCTTAATAGCCTGGTTCTGGTAGCCAGTAGGGTTTTTGTGTTCATGGGTTCTATAGGACAGTAGCAAACAAAGAAACAGCTCTTAATTAGCTATTGCCCCAGGGCTCAGTGTGGAGCGAACAGACAAAAATGTCCATCTCTTAATCTTCTCCTAAAAGACATATATTTGTATATTTTCAAAGCCACTGCCTTAGGGTTTGGCTTCCACTCAGCCTGAATCTAAGTGTTGACGGAGATACTGACAGTTCTTGACACCCTCAACTACTGGGAGCCACTAAGAACAAAGTAGGCTGTGACTACTTTGGCTCACTGGTTGAGCATCTGCCTTTGGCTCAGGGCATGATCCTGGGGTCGGGGATCAAGTCTCACATTGGGGAATCCCTGCAAGGAGCCTGCTTTTCTCTTTGCCTATGTCTCTGCCTCTGTCTCTCTGTATCTCATGAATAAATAAATAAAATCTTTAAAGAAAAAAAGAAACAGAGTAGGCTGCTTTAACAAATCACAAAGGTTTGAGAGAAACCAAGAGGTAGGGCAGGATTGAATGATAAGGTTCATCTCCTACAAAAGGCCACTCCATGGGCAGCCTGGGTGGCTCAGTGGTTTAGTGCCAACTTCAGCCCAGGGCGTGATCCTGGAGACCCGGGATCAAATCCCATGTCGGGCTCCCTGCATGGTGCCTGCTTCTCCCTCTGCCTGTGTCTCTGCACTACCCCCTCTGTGTCTCTCATGAATGAATAAATAAAATCTTTTTTTTTTTTTTTTAAAAAAAGGCCACTCCTTAAAGACTGGGAGAAGTGGCTGTTTTATCTAATGCATGGAAACTAACACAGAGAATGTAGGAAAATGACTAAACAGAGGAATATGTTCCAAATGAAAGAATAAGTTAAAACCTCAAGGAAAAAAATCTTTAGCAAAACAGAGGCAAGTGATTTACTTGGTAAAGAATTAAAATTAAGTCATAAATTGCTCACTGAGGTCAGGAGAACAATGCATGAACAAAATGAGAATTTCAATTTATAGATATAGAAAATATAAGGAAGTACTAAACAGAAATCACAGACATACAGAATATAATGACAGAACTGAAAAATACAATAGAGGGGCTCAATAGAAGACTAGATGATGTGGAAGAAAGGATCCAGGGAGTGAAATTCATCCAATAAGAACAGCACAGAAGAAGAAGAGAAAGAAGAATAAGAAGGAAGGCTGGGGGTTGGTGGGGGGAGGATGAGGAGAAAAGAGGAAGAAGCAAAAAAGTAAAGATAGCTTCAAGGACTTATGAGGCAACCTCAAGTAGATCATATAATATTTGCATTATAAGGGTCCCAGAAGGAGAAAAGAGAGAGAAATAATGGCTAAAAACTTCCCTAACCTGTGAAAGGAAACAGGCATCTAGATCAAGGAAGCCCAGAGAGTTCCAAATAAAATAGCCCCAAAGAGACCAACACCAAGACACATTATAATTCAATTGTCAAGAATTAAGGACAAAGAAAGAATCTTATAAAGAGCAATGGAAAAGTAACTTGTTATGTACAAGGGAACTCTCAAGATTATTAGATTTTTTCAGCAGAAACTTTGAAAGCCAGAAAAGAGTGGCACAATATATTCAGAGTGCTAAAAGAAAAAAACTTGCCAAACAAGAACAGTCTATCCAGCAAAGTTGTCCTTTAGAGTTGAAGGATAGATAAATAGTTTTCCAGACAAGCAAAAGCTAAAGGAGTTCATCACAAGACAAGACAGAGTGGCAAATGGATAAACAGACAAATAAGATTCATCTATATGTTGCTCACAAGAGACTCACTTCACATGTAAGGACACCCAGAGACAGAAGATTAAGGGATAGAAAAAGATATTCCATGCAAATAAAAACTAAAAGAAAGCTGGGGTAGCTAAACTTATATCAGACAACATAGACTTTAAGACACAGACTGTAAAAAAGAGACAAAGGTCATTAAGTAATGATAAAGTGGTCATTCCAACAAGAGGATATGACATTTATAAATATTTGTGCATAATCTAGCAAAATTAAGAATAAATAGATAGCCTGAATGGATCAATAACCAATTGATCTCAACCAATTGAGACTGGCATGGTAATAAAAGAATCTCCCAGTAAAAAAGCAGAAAGCACAGGATCAGATGGCATGATGGTGAAATCTACCAAACATTCAATGATGAATTAATACCAATCCTTTTAAAACTTCCAAAAAATAGAAGCAGAGGTTAATACTTCCAAACTTATTTTATGAGGTATCACCCTGACACCAAAGCCAAAATATATCACTCTGACACCAAAAATAAGGAAAACTGTAAGTCCATATCTCTGATGAACTAGATTAAAATTCCTCAATAAAACTCTAGCAAATCAAATTCAACAACACAACAAAAAGATTATGTACTACCATCAAGTAGGACATATCACTGGGATAAAAGGTTGGCTTAACATATGCAAATCAATCAATGCGGTATACTACTTCAGCAGAATGAAAGATGAAAACCACACGAGCATCCCAATAGATGCAGAAAAAACATCTGACAAAGTTCGACATTCATTCATGATAAAAATTCTCAATAAAATTAGGTATAGAAGAAAATGTCTTCAACAGAATCGAGTCTGTTTATGAAAAACCCATAGCTAACATCCTAAGCAATGAGGAAACACTGAGAACTTTTTCTCTAATATTCAGTACAAGGCAAGGATGCCTAACATCGCCACTTCTATTCAACATAGTACTAGAAGTGCTAGCAAGAGTAATCAGATGAGAAAAAAGAATAAAAGGCATCAAAATTGTAAAGGAAGAAGTAAAGTTATTTCTGTTTGCAAGTGACATAATTTTATTTTATTTTATTTTTTATTTAAATTCAACTTACTTAACATATAGTACATTATTAGTTTCAGAGGTAAGATTTAGTGATTCATCAGTTGCATACAACACCCAGTGCTCATCCTAATGCTTCATCACCCAATTACCCCATCCCCTCCACCTCCCCTCTAGCAATCCTCAATTTGTTTCCTATAGTTAGGAGTCTCTTATGGTTTGCCTCCTTCTTTGTTTTCATCTTACTTTACTTTTACTTCCTTTTCCTGATGTTCAGAGGGTAGTTCTATTTTTAGCTTTCTGAGGAACAACTATACTGTTTTCTAGAGTGGCTGTACTAGTATGTATTCCCACCAATAGTGTAAGAGGATTCCCATTTCTCTGCATCCTTGCCAACATCTGTTGTTTCCTGAGTTGTTAATTTTAGCCATTCTGACCAGTGTGAGGTGATAGCTCGTTGTGGTTTTGATTTGTAGTTCCCTGATGATGAGTGATGTTGAGCATTTTTTCATGTGTCTGTTAGCCATTTGTATGAAGTGACATGATTTTATATGTAGAAAACTAAAGATGCAATTGAGAAAAACATGTTAGAACTAATAAAGAAATTCAGTAAAGATGTGGATGACAGAATAAACATAAACAATCAGCTACATTTTCCACACCAACAATAATCTACTTGAAAAGGAAATGAAGAAAACAATACTACTTATCATTGCACCAAAAAGAATAAAATACTTCGAAATAAATTTAACCAAGAATGTGAAAGATCTGTACACTGAAAACTATAAAATGATGATGAAACTAATTAAGGAAGACAAATAAATGGAAAGATATTTTCATGTTTATGGACTGAAAGAAATATTGTCAAAGTGTCCCTACTAAACAAGCAATATACAAAGTCATTGTGATTCCTATAAAAATTACAGTGTCATTTTTCACAGAAATAGAAAAAGTCTTAAATTTTGTATAGAGCCACAAAAGGTCCCTAATAGTCAAAGCAATCTCAATAAAAATGAACAAAGTTGGAGGTACACACCTCCTGATTACAAAGCTATGATAATCAAAACAGTATGGTGCCAGCATAAAAACAGACACACGGACTAATAGAATAGAGAGCCCAGAAATGAAACCAATCATGTATTGTACATACATATATAATCAACTAATTTTTGACGAGCATGCCAAAAATATACAGTAGGGAAGAGATATTTTCCTCAATGAATGGTGTTAGAAAAACTGGATATCCACATGCAAATGAAAGCAGTTAGACTGCATCTTATACCACTCACAAAATTCAGCTGAAAATGAAGTAAAGACTTAAACATAAGACCCGAAACTAAAATATTCCTAGAGGAAAACATAGGGAAAATGCTTCCTGACATTGGCCCTTGCAAGTATTTTTTTTGGATATGACAATTAATACTCAGCAACAAAAGCAAAAATAAATAAGTGGAACTACATCAAACACTACATCAAACACTGTATCTGCACAGCAAAGGAAGCAATCAATAGAATTAAAAGGCAACCTATGGATTGGCAGAAAATATTTGCAAGATATTTTTCCAAAGAAAACATACAAATGGCCAACAGTTACATGAAAAAATGCTTAACATCACTGATCAGCAGGGAAATGCAAATCAAAACCACAATGTGATATCACTTCAAATCCGTCAGAATGGTTAAAATAAAAAACGGAGGAAATAACAAGTGTTGGTGAGAATATATAGAGAAAAAGAAACCCTCATGCACTGTTGGTAAGAATGTAACCTGGTATGGGCATTATGGAAAACACTATGGAGACTCTTCAAAAAATTAAAAGTAGTATTAAGGAAGGCACTTGTAATGAGCACTGGATGTTATATGTAAGTGATGAATCACCAAATTCTACTCCTGAAACCAATATTACCCCATATGTTAACTAACTAGAATTTAAATAAAAACTTAAAAAATAAAATAAAAACTGTTTGCAAAACAACAAAACAAAACAAAATAGAATTACCATATAACCTAGTAATGGAATTACTGGCTATTTACCCAAAGAAAACAAAAATGCTAATTCAATAAGATATAGACACCATATGTTTATTGCAGCATTATTTATTATAGCAAAGAAATAGAAGCAATCCAAGGGACCATTGATAGATGAATGGATAAAGAAGATGTAGTAAATATATACAATGGAATATTACTCAGCAACGAAAAAGAATGAAATCTTACCACTTGCAACAGCATGGATGGATCTAGAGGGTATAATGCTATGTGAAAAAAGTCTGTCAGGTAATCTTGAAAAAAAGTTCCACTGTATCAGTAATCAAAGTAATTCAAACACCACTGATACACCTTTTTTTAATTGAAAGAAAAAAAAGAATGATAATTGAAATGTTATTGGACTCACATGTAATCTCAGGTGCTAATGACTAGCCATAGTCTTCGCTATCAGTTCTCATACTCCCCCAAGTATAGAAGACACTTGGGTTTGAATGACTAGGCAGCAATTTCTGTTTCTTGGTCTCTTTAACTTCCTAAGCTCTTTCTCACTGGGCTGGAGGGGAGGGGGATTACTTCAATACTTTCCTCTTAAGGAATTCTTGGATTCTTCAACGTTCCTTCCTCAACATCTTTTATAGGCTGGAGATAGGATAATGTCCTGCAAGGAGGTCTTTAGGATGTATCTATTGATGTCATCAGTTTTTATGGCCTCAGAAGAAATTTTATTTCTTAAGGAGTATAAATTCATACTCACTTTTACGTCATACTTACAAAAGCTTTGTTGAGAGAAAATATTGAAAATATTGAGATGTGATTGAGTTTTGTTTATTTCTACATTGGAGAATGGAGATGTTCTCCAATTAAGGTAGATTGCAAAGAACTATATATAAGAACTGAATTTTCTTGGCCATCTATAGATCCATTTTTACCAGATTATGCATTGTCTTTGTATTCTTGGTCAACACATTAGAATGTTATAGACTCAACTCTGGCTATATTCACTACATTGACATAGTTCATTACATTATACACAGAGCTTGTCTAGAGAGAGTGTGGTAATCAATTGGGCTGTCCAGAATAAATATTCACCTTTTTATCCTTCCAAGGCATATAGTAACCTCTTCCCTCTTTCGAGTAATAAGCATGGACATGCAGCTTGTTCTCAGCCATGAAGTAATGAAATCTGAGTCAAAATGATGTGTGTGTGTGTGTGTGTGTGTGTGTGTGTTTTGGGGGCGGGGAGAAAGATTTAAAAGCCAATGCACAGTTCGTTGAGTTCTCTTCTCCCTGCTTCATTGATGATGGTGAATGGAGATAAATTCTTCTTTGGCTTGGATGTCTGAGTTCCTACACTAATAGGGACTCTAGCCTATATGCAATGGATACACAATATGAGTGAAAAATAAATCTTTGTCAGCATAAGCCACTAAGATTTTGCTGACACTGTTACTACATTATAATATAGCCTGTCCTGATTGATATAGAGATTCACAGGAAAATAGTACTATTTAGTTTTAGTATAAGGAATAGATTTACTTCGTGTACACAAATGTTTGTTTTTATTTTATGGATACTTCCCAAGTATGTAAGCAACATTGTCATTTCCTTTCCTTGGCAGATAGAAAGCTTACAGCCAACCTTATTTGTGAGCCAAGTCTAGCAGAAGTAAAAGATCTCTCAGTAGAATTTTGCATTCTAATCTTGTCTCAAACTTTCTTGTTCTATCTCATTTTTCTTGAATCTTCTTTTTCTTATCAGCTTATTTAGCATGCTATTTTATGTTGTTAAATTGAACACACTTATGTAAAGCTACCTAAATCCTTACAGGAAAAAGATGGGCATATATATAATTAAATATATACATATGTGTATTGCCTATTGTTTTAGAAAAAAGGATTGAAACATATGATATGCAAGATGAACCTACCTGTGTGCTTCACCTTATCTTTCATTCATGCTTTTCTTGAAATGGCCTAATGGCTCAGACAGCATAGTTATTCTCATATCTACTGGGGCACATTGGTTGTCCTTCAGAAGAACATAGGATTAGGATTTAGGAATCTAAATTCTAGTCTTATTTTGCCACAAACTAACTACATATGTAATCTTCAGCAACTCACTTTTCACTAGAGTCTCTACTTCCTCATTTGTAAAAGTGAGGGCTTTAAAAAAAGATTTTAAATTTATGTTCAAATTATGTTCTTTAAATTATATGAATAAAGGCATGAGGGGATAGATTAATCTACCTCTATTAAGTGGGAAAAACCCACAAATGTGATTTCCTGACACTAAATTTGCTATTTTCCATTTATTCATGCATTCTTTCAAGAAATATTTCTTGTAGTCTATGTGAAAGACACTGCAAGGTTATAGAGAAGCAAAGGATACAATTCCTGGCTGCAGTAGTCAATTACAATCAAATAGGCTGATAAAACATATGTAGGTAATATTTGTGAAAAATTCAACTATTACAAAGTTAATATGAGATAAAGAGGCAAAGAGGTTGTATCAAAAATAAAACTTTTAAGGATGAGATAGAGACTGTTTGTGGGGTGAAGATGGCAGAGAAGGCTCCCTTTAAAACTGATTGGATTTACACAGCATGGACAAAGAACGCAGGCCAGTGGAGTGTACACAGGGGTGAGGTTGGGTAACAAGGCATTTAGGCAGGACCTTGAGAAAACCATCCTCGCTGCAGCAAGGGGTTACCTTGGGGAGTGTCCTGAGAATAAGGAAAAGAAAAAGAACAAAGGAGATTAAGATGGAATGGTTATCCTAGTGTAAACAGATTTTTTACTAAGTGTCTGTCAGGAAATAATGCATTGAACTCAAATCTTTGAGGATGATTGAAATAATTGTGGGTAATTATGAGTTCATTTAAATACTATAGTTGCTTAACAAACAATATGACTGATGTGGTTTTACCCTTTAAGTCATAAAGTTGCTAATGAGCCCAATTATTTCAAATTATCATAAATTTCATTTCCCTGTGGATTGTTGGTAAAAGAGAAAGGTAACATGATAGCCTATCAAAGATGAAAGCAACTATGTCTCTTTTATTTATTGTCATCAAATCATTTTAAAATGTTGCCAATGGCTTCAAAGTTTTTGTTAGCTGAGTATAGGCCTTTGTAATAGAAATAATAATGAACCAACCATACTGCTGTGAAAAATGGGGAAAAGAGGAGCCAAGGAATGCATAGTTACCTGTTACCATAGAGGAATAAGGGGGAATATTGTTAATGAAAAAATTCAAAAGCTTGAAATAATGAACTCAAAGTGGTAAAGAATTCATTCTGGCAAGGTCAGGGTTATGTACAATTTATATGAGATACACATGGTTTTACAAAATGTAGGTGGAGGAATCAAGTGTAGGGGGGAGAAAACTTTTCCAAGGGCTCATTCTGTTTCCTCTTAGTGCAAATGCTAAATGGAGGGTGCTGTGGTTCACCCATATCATTTCCTCTTTGTTTGGAGCCATTGTGCTCTAATGGGAAAAATGCTAGTAGAAGTCTTAGTGACGCAGTGTCAGTTCCCCACCCTTTCTCCAAAATCTTTCCATCATAACATTTACTATAAGTTAGACTTCTGTACTGAACAAAGAAACTAGCATTTTATTCCATTATTTTAAAAAATAAATTATAGGCTCTCAAACCTCTTCAATGGGTGAGTTCTCAATATTCACCACTAATAATATGCCTTAAAATAAGTCCATATTCCAAGATCAAATTTGCAAAATTTGGTTCTGTTTTTAATTAAAACAAACTCTTTCTAAGTGAGTGAGAAATTAATAGCTAAAATGAATGATTAGAATAAGAATTGTCTCTTAGAAGGCTCGTAATCCAAATCCTTTGGTCTGGCGACCACTAAGCTCCTACCCTGACTGCTGGGACTAACTGAATCCAAATTTAATCAAATCAATCATACCAAGAAAAGGAACACCACCAAAGGTTTCATGTGCAGGACCACAGGACACTAATAGAATTTATGGAAGGTCTAAATTAGTTAGTACCTTGGTAAAATCTGTCCTTTTAAATGACACTTCCTCAGGGAGAAAGATTGAGTGCTGCTACAGTGTGATCTAAGAACCAATTTTACTTCTAAAATAATTGGTACCACTATATTACAGTGGAAAGTGCATGGGAAAGAACAGAATGGTAAATACAGCAATGCTCCTCAAACATCAAAGGGCATAAAAGAATCTTTCTAAAATGCAGTTTGTTACCTTATTGGGCTTGAGGCCTAACCGACCTAACAGGTATTAGTGATGCTACTAGTCTGTGGACCTGTCTTTTAAGTGACAAGGGGATAAATAACACAGACCTGCAATGATTCCTTTCTAACAATGTGACTTTGAACCTGTGTCCTCAGCTGTAAAATGGACAACCAACACCAATGTCTTAGGATCGCTGGAGGGGTAAGTGAAATTGTGAAGTGCTAGGCAAGCACTGAACTTAGGAGCACAGGCCAGGAGAGCAGAGAACATGGGGTGTAATCCTGATAACTGGTACAAAGGCTCTGCTATCTCCTCATTCCCATGATGCTTTGTACGTGTCATTTAGCTATGGACTCTCAGAAATGAATTGCTAATGAGAAGACTGAATAATTTTCTATGTTTAGTTTCCAAGATTTCTCATTTGAAGAGCTATGTTTCCAAATATAATGGAAACTTTAAATGATTGTCCATACAAACCCTACCTCCACAAACTTTACCTTAAAAAAAAAAGCCTGTCAAGCAAGATTCGATGAATAGCTCTTTTTAAAATTATTGGATCGAAGTGGAAATTACAAGAGGTTGCATCATTATGGGTCATTATTTGAGAATTGTTTGTCTTCTATAATATGAAGTTATTCTTAGAGGAGTATGATTAGAATAGAAACCAGATGTGTTTTTCAGGACTTTACTGAAAAAAAAAAAGATAAACAACTAGAAAATTAATATAAGAATGACCTAAGGAGGTTTCCAGAAACTTGAAACATAAGTATGATAGGAAAAGTGTATATGTACATATGTGAGTGAGAAAGAGAAAGAGCAAGAGAGAGAAAGAGACCGGGAAAGAAAGAATAAAAAATGTGGAGGAGAAAAATGCAGAGAGAAAGGAAAGGAGGATGAATAGGATAAGAAACAGTTTCAGAATTCAAAACAGTACAAAAAATTCAAAATCTCTGTAAATATGTGGTATCACGAAGGAAATAGTATAATTTAATTTTACCTGTAAACTGAAAAAGTAAAAAACTGGACAAGATGGTCTGTCAGTCTGAAGGGAATAAATTAAGTACCAATGAGATGAGGACCACTGTGGAAAGAAAAAAAAAATCCCCCTTTACACATAAAATATGAAATGTTCTGGGTATAGTGAAATAATCCAGAAATTTCATATTTTTTATCCCTCTCTTCCTTTTCAAAGGGTAAAAAGAACAATAATGCTTTTGAATGCTTTGGTTCAATAAAGTACCCTTATTACCATAATATGCCAACATCCTGAATGAAATAAAATGAAATAGAAGGCATGAAGAAGGCAAAGGAAGGGAGGAGTGTATCATAAATAATTTCATTACTATTTATGAATTAGTTTTTAATTAGCCCTTTATTTGTATTAAGAACTAGAATTAACCTCTTTTAATTTTATTTATTGAAAAATAAAACAATGAATGTTACCCTAATAAAACAACCTATTTAGAATACTTTATTATTTTTTAAAGATTTTATTTCCAAATAATCTCTACACCCAACGTGGGGCTCATATCCACAACCTCAAGACCAAGAGTCACACACTCTACCACTGAGCCACCCAGGCAACTTAGCATACTTTAAAATATAGTAAAATTTCATTAATTTGAAGTCCTTTAATTCAAAACTTACTACCATTCAAGTTGTGTTTGGGTTGAAATTTGTCTTTTTGGTTTGCAGAAATTTCCAAAATAGTGCAAATTAAGAAGATAAATCAGTTACCGGGACATCTGAGTGGCTCAGCGGTTAAGCGCCTGCCTTCAGCTCAGGGCGTGTTCCTGGAGACCTGGGATCGAGTCCCACATCAGACTCCCTGCATGGAGCCTGCTTCTCCCTCTGCCTGTGTCTCTGCCTCTCTCTCTCTCTGTGTGTGTGTCTCTCATGAATAAATAAATAAATAAAATCTTTTTAAAAAATCAGTTACCATGGGAAATTTAAAAAAATATTTAAGAGAGAAAGCAATTTTCAAATATTTTTTAGTACTTTCATATCCATATTTGCAGAAGCTGATAAGCTATTTCCATATTTGTCTTATGGATACAATTAAGCCAGGTAATGGTTTAATTTATTACAAATATAGTACTTGGCATTAATAAACATTATTGCTTTTAAAATATGCTATAATTTGGATTTTCACTAATTCAGCACTTTTCTAAATTCATGATATGATGTTTCCCAGTTCCAAGCTACTTAGACTAGGAAATCAAAGCTATAATCATGTGGACCCACGGAATTCTATTAGAAAGAAATCAGTCTTATTTTATTATTCTTTTGGCACTATTAAATGAATGATGTAGCTTTCCTCCCCCCCCCCCAAATTAGCCCATTTTTCTTCGCATTAGGCGAAATTTTAGTTTTTACCATATTCTTTTTGTTGCGTAAAAACAACTGCTGATCTGAACCACCCTATTCCAACATTCTTCTACTAGGTGAAATAATCAGAGAGGTACTAAGTATTGATTTGTTTTTAAAATGCTTACACTGTTATTAAGAAACTCCTTTCTCAGTGTCACAAGAATTGACTGAACACTCTAACTTCCCCTATATTTTGACAAATTTAAAACCCGCTTCTGACTGAAATCAAGGATTAAAACTGTTTTAGGCTTTTATAATAACATAGCTTGAGTTTTGATCACTTCACGGGGCTTATGATATTTTGAGTGTCAGAGACATTCTTAATTAGAAAAATGAGGGAGGATGGCCTTTAACATTTTCATCAAAATACATAATACTGCCATGAGAAAAGCTTCCCTTTTGCACCAGAACTCCTTAAAAAAGAGATTCTGTTTCTACTTCCACACTTTTTGTGGTAATTTATTTGCAATATGCTTACTGGTTCTCATTTCAAGAGAGTAAGAGGTCCAGATCCCTCTGATCCAGACAGACTAGAGTTTGGGTTTTAGAATTTCTCTTAGCTCGACTTTCCAACTGCTTGATTTTCCCATCCACTGCTCTCCTAGGCTTCCTTAGCTATGCAAAATGGCACCACTATTTATCTTGTGGCAAATGTCAGATATCTGGAATTGAACCTTGACTCCTAATCTCTCAGATTCAATCTATCATCAAGTTGTCTCCAACATTTATCTACCCACTCCTTTCACTCTCCCCCCTCCACGATCCTAATCTAGGTCATCATCCCCTCCAATCTGGATTATAGCCATAGTCTCCTAACTGGTCTTATTTCAGCTTTGTCACTCTTGACCATTCTTCATGGTTTTAGAATGATCATGTGACTCACTGATCATAACTCATTATACCTAGAATCAAATCCAAAATTCCTGTTGTTGGTATCAAGACGCTACATAAATTGGTTTCATATTACCTAACTTTCCTGTTGGTCACTATGCTCCAGTTATACTGTCATCTTTTAATTTCTAGAACATACCAAGCTCCTCAGAACCTTTGTTTACCCTGTTACCTTTGCCTAGAAGGGCTGCCAATTTAAAAAAAAATTTTTAGTTATGTATTTATTTATTTATTTATTTATTTGAGAAAGAGTGAGAGAGCACAAGCAGGGGGAGTGGCAGAGGGAAATAGAGAAGCAGGCTCCCTTCAAAGTAGAGGCCCCACATGGGGCCTAATCCAGGACACTGGGAGCATGACCTAAGCCGAAGGCAAATGCTTAACTGACTAAGCCACTCAGGCACCCCTTGACTGCCACTTCTGATTTCTTCTTAACTTTCAGATCTCAGTTTAAATGTATGTTACTTACATTACAGGAGGAAATAAATAGGTTACTATGGTAGCAAATAACACAAAAGAAAAAGGAAGAAAGAGGTTGTTGGAATCTGGGCACAGAAGGCCTTTCTGAACAACCTCTTTCTTCCTTTTTCTTTTGTGTTATTTGCTACCATAGTAACCTATTTATTTCCTCCTGTAATGTCATCAGAATTCTTCTTATGTGTTTATTATCTGTCCTCTCCTCCATAATTTAAGTTCCATGAAGTCAGGGACTTTGCTTATCTTACTGAACAGTATATCTCTATTATATTTGCATATTATGTAAATACATTGTAAGTGATGATTTGAAGTACTTAGCTGAGTTAACAGAATAAATATGATCAAGGATTTTATTGCCTCATTGAAAATTCAATATGTAAAATTTCAAAAGAAATATCTGATTACATGATTCTTGGATCCTTCATGCAGACTGAAGATATAAGAAGAAGGAAGAGAGAGAGAGAGTGGGGAGAAAAGGTAGAGAGAGAGGATTTGTGAGGAGGAGTTCTTCTGTTGGTCCCTTACCCTATCAAGAGGAGAAGTGGGGAGCAAGTGTATTTCCTTCACCCCAAATCTAGTAAGAGGGTGGTGTTTAAGAAATGTTGAGGATCACAAAGGATGTTGGGAACAGAAGTTTTTATAGGAGGAAAAAAAAAGAAGAATTTTATTCAGGAAAAATGAAGGTGTTATGAGGACTTTAGAGCAGAAATATAACATGATTACTACTGTGCTTTAGAAAGATTAGCCTGATAGCAACACATAAAATGGACTGGAGCTCAGAAAGGAGAATGCAAGAAGGTGAGTTAGGAATAGAGTTGGCATGAGAAAAAACACTTGCCTTAGGTTAGGAATGTGATAATTGATAGGAAGAAACAGTTGTGGAAGAAGTTGTGGTGATAGAATTGATAACTTTGGGAACTGATTCGATGAAGAAGGAGAACTATGACTAAGTAATATTAAATACCATTGAGAGGAAAAATTTGAATAATATTTAAAGATAGTATGAATATTTAGCTTGAAGAGAAGCCTAAGGAGAAGTATCAACCCCCTTTACCTTTTGCATGAATTATTTAGTTACCAGGTTTACAAGAATATGTAATTTAATGGATATCTAGCTTTTCATGGGTGTATTTTTATACTAAAAATGTTGGACTCCATGACAGTCTTCTTTGCTATAATAATTATCTTTAGGGTAGCCCAGGTGGCCCAGCGGTTTAGCGCCACCTTCCGCCTGGCATGTGATCCTGGAGACCCGGATCGAGTCCCACATCGGGCTCCCTGCATGGAGCCTGCTTCTCCCTCTGCCTGTGTCTCTGCCTCTCTCTCTCTCTCTCTCTCTCTGTGTGTGTGTGTGTGTGTCTGTCATGAATAAATAAATAAATAAATAAATAAATAAATAAATAAATCTTGAAAAAAATAATTATCTTTATTCTATCTCCTTCTGCTACTTTTGAAAAGTTTTGTCTGCTGTTAGGGTGCCAGGGTGGTAAAGTCAGTTGGGTGGCCAACTCTTGGTTTCTGCTCAGGTTGTGATCTCACAGACATAAGATTGAACTCCATATGAGGTTCCATGCTTAGCTCAGAATCTGCTTGAGTTTCTCTATCCTCCCTCTGCCTCTCCCCGTGCCCCTACCCCATACGTCTGTGTGTGCTTGCTCTCTTTCTCTCTGTAAAATAAATAAATAAATCTTAAAAAAAGTTCATTTACTGCTAAAAGTCCTGGTTTTAAAGCTAATGAATTAAAAAATAAACCAATTTTGTTATTAACACATTGAGAATTATGAAAAAATTTTAAAAAATTTTGTTAGTTTGCTTATTTCCTTATTTTGCTGCCTTGCTATGTAGACAATGAATATGAAACCAAGAATGACAACGTAAAGCAAAGAATGTAATAACCCTAATTGCACAGGGTCTTTGTTGTTTTTCATGATATTCCCTGTCCATTATAATACCTTTCAACTGTTAGAGTTGGCACCAGGCTTCAAAACTAAGCACTAATATATATAACATTGAATCAAGGAGATGGATTCTTTGCTAAAGTTAAGCATTAATTTAAGTGGGGTCAAGCCAATTAAGAGTGAAATGTATAATGTAACTTCATTATATAGAAATTTCCAAATTGAAAAAAAAAAGAACTAATAACTCTAGAGATCTTACTCTAGGTCTAAAGTTGCATAGCAATTCAGAAAAGTAATTATATATTTTGAAGAACTCTAACCTAGATTAGCATTTCAGAGAACCTTTTATAAATATTAAATCAAATAAACAAATTTTTATAGGCAGACACAAAATGTCAAGTTATATTTGTAAACTGAGGTATTTACATAGTTGAGTCATAGGCACACCACAATTTTGAACATATGACTCAGACTTTGTACCTTATATACAATTAGTCTTAAAATGTTAGGGAATTATGCCAAGAGTAAACACAAAGTTTACATAACTGAGGATTTACAGGGACCCCAGGCTTGCTCAATTACCTTTGAGATTTTTACTCCTGAGTTTAAACCATTGTCTTTGACCAGGTCCATCAGGTTTGGAGCAGACATATCTATACTCCACCTTCCTATTACACTTAGAATAAGCCCAAATTCCTATTACCATGGCCTTCAAAATCCTTTATGGTCTGGCCTCTGCCTACTTTTTCAGTTTCATTTCTTTCTCACTATTCTTCCCATTGCTAATGTATTTCATTTACATTGGCCTTCTTTCAGTTCTTAGAAGTTCAAGGAAGCTTACAATTTACCTCCCTGGACAGGCCTTTTCTATTTAAGGTGGGTCCCTCTCCCTGTTTACCCTATCTCCTTGAATATCTTATTTGCATCTTAATATCCACCCCCAACATACACCACAGATTTACATGTTTATGTTTGTTTCCTTACTGGAATGCATACTCTTTAAGGTCAGAGATCACTTCCAGAACATTCACCATTGTATCTCTAAAACCCTAGGACAACATCTGGCACCATGTAGCTATTTGATAAATATTTGTTTAGTGAGTAGTAGATCAAGGAAGTAAACAATATTGGTTGTACAGCATGATCCAAAGTTGGGGTTAAATTTATGGAATGGAAAAAAAATATGGAAAGGGCCTGATAGGAGAAAAGATAAAGATAAATCCATAGTGTGATGATAGCTGTGGGAATGCAGTAGAAACAGATCTTGGATCATAATCCGAAATATGCAAGAAATAATATATAAAAATTTATGTTTATAAATCAACCTTACTTCAACTTTGAGAATGTTACCTCCCAGATTGGTAAAAAAAATACTTAGCCTACATTGTCCTTGGGTTCCCCCCTTCTGCCTCAAGATGGGATAGGATTCAGGAACAGGGCAAGGTCCTCTGGTTTTTGAATCATTTGTCTACTCTTGTTACTTCTGGGTATTCCCTGACTCTGCTCACACAGGCAGGGCTTCCTGCAGCTTTCAGATTTCTTTTCGAAACATTGGAAATCTTTTATGAGAGGTACTTATGGTCCTATCTGTTCAGATACGTGAGGCAGTCCTTACTTTCTGGAGCTTTGCTGCTTCTGCTGTGCTATGGTGTTTCCAGAAATGTAGGCACCTGGCTCCCCAAATAGCCATTTCTATGCTCCCTAGTCTATGGATTTTATCTTCCCCAGGCTGCTTCTGAAAGGTACTTTGACGCTTCCCTTCCTTTCATGGTACAACCTGTGAAGTGGATTGAGGGTTTATCCAAGTCAGGAAGTGTATATGATATTTTTTCTCCTTCATCTTTCCTTTCCAATTACAAAATTTGGCTATCTTTTTGAAAATATGAAGAACAGAAAAAAACAGGATAAGTGAACATAATTTAATATTATATAAACTTATTCTGCTAATAGGAATTAAATTAGTTTGGGCCAGAACAGAGACAGGGAGTGTGATTCTGATCATGTCACCCTTTTGCTTAACATACTCTAATGGTTTCCTACTGCTTTTAGGATGTTACTCCCTAACATAGCCAATAGGACCCTGCCTGCCTCTCCAGCATTTTCATGTATTGCAGTCTTTCTCATTCCCTCTAATAAAACCACAGTGGTGTTTCGTTCTTGGAAAAAAAAATGTTCTCTTTCAATACAGGATCTTTGTACATTTAGAGGTACCTCTTCACCTGCTTAACTCCCACTCATCTTTCAGATTGCAGTTCTCCTGGCATTATACAGGGAAAGTTTCCCTACTGCCACCTGTTGTAGACACTCCTAATACCATATAACTTTTCTTTATATGATATATTCCCTTTCAATGGAGTACCATACAGTTGTAAAACGAATTGAGGAAATTTTCTAAATACTAATGGAAAGACTTTCTATTTTTATTAAGTAAAAAATGCAACATGCAGCACATTGTGCATAGTATGGTGCCTTTTGTACAAAAAGAGGAAAAGTTTTATATATGTATGTGTGTGTATATATATATATCTCCACATATATGTATTCAGTTTGCCTATATACACATAGAAAACTCTGGAAAGATACACAAGAAACTAATAACAATAATTATCTATATTTTTGGTAAATAATCAGAGCTAAAAGGACAGGGAATAGGATACAATGTATAAATGTAAAGTAATGAAAATATTTAATGATGTTCCCTTCTATTGATTTTATTATACATACGAATATGGCATAGGTTTAAAACTAATTATTGAAATGCAAAATTCACTAAACAAAAGGTTTTTTTAAAAATAATTTACCTCTTTATGAAATAGGGATATAGTGGAGGTTGTTCAAGCAAAACTAGATGGTGGTTAATCATTACTTTAAGGCTCGCTTATGTTTTTAAGATATTCACTGAAATAGATTCAATGTGTTCTTTTTACATATTCTATTCTCAAATCAAACTAGGCAAGTATTAGGCATAATTTCTTTTTGAAGAATCTCAGATGCTTGGGAAGCCTGCGTGGCTCAGTGGTTGAACATCTGCCTTTCTTTTGCTCAGGGCATGATCCCGGAGTCCCGGGATTGAGTCCCATATCGGGTGTCCTGCATGGAGCCTGCTTCTCCTCTGCCTATGTCTCTGCCTCTCTCTGTGTGTCTCTCATGAATAAATAAATAAAATTAAAAAAAAAAAGAATCCCAGATGCTAATCTTAACTTTCTAAGAACATTAAAAAAAAAAAAGCCAATGTTTAGGAATAGACACAAGAATCCTTTGTTCTACAGATTTTTTTTTAAAGATTTCATTTATTTATTCATGAGAGACAAGCACAGGGAGAGAGAGAGTCAGAGACACAGGCAGAGGGAGAAGCAGGCTCCACACAGGGAGCCCAACATGGGACTTGATCCTGGGTCTCCAGGATCAGGACCTGGGCTGAAGGCAGTGCTAAACCGCTGAGCCACCCAGGCTGCCCTGTTTTATAGATTTAAAACTTTGTTTTACAAATTCAAACCTCAAGAGCTGAAGGTTTTCCAATGAAAAATGAGGTTAAAACAATCCAAAAATGACAAAAGAGATACTTCTTCAAAGTATTTCTGTGCTTAGCCTATCACATATGTACATTAAAATTAGAACAATAAATGCTTATCAATGTTATTAACACTAAGAACTTTTAAAAAAAACCCAGAGTGATGGAACATAATAGAGAACTCAGAAATGGACCCTCAACTCTGTGGTCAACTGACCTTCAACAAAGCAGGAAAGAATATACAATGGAAAAAAGAAAGTCTCTTCAACAATGGTCTTGGGAAAATTGGACAGACACATGTAAAGGAATGGAAATGGGCCACTTTCTTATATCACACATGAAAATAAATTCAAAATGGATGAAAGACCTAAATGTGAGATAGGAAACCATCAAAATCCGAGATAATACAGGCAGCAACCTCTTTGACCTTGGCTTCAGCAACTTCTTGCTAGACACATCACCAAAAGCAAAAGCAAAAATGAACTGTTGGGACTTCATCAAGATAAAAAACTTCTGCACCACAAAGGAACCAATCAACAAAACTAAAAGACAACCTACAAAATGGGAGAAGATATTTGCAAATGACATATCAGATAAAGGGTTAGTATCCAAGATCTATAAAAAGCTTATCAAACTCAACACCCAAGAAACAAACAATCCAGTCACGAAATGGGCAGAAGATATGAATAGACATTTCTCTAAAGAAGACATACAAATGGCCAACAGACACATGAAAAAAATGCTCAACATCAATTGGCATCAGATAAATACAAGTCAAAACTGCAATGAGCTACCACCTCCTACCAGTCAGAATGGCTAAAATTAACCAGTCAGGAAACAACAAATGTTGGTGAGGATGTGAGGAAAAGGGAACCCTCTTATACTGCTGTTGGGAATGTCAGCTGGTGAAGCCACTCTGGAAAACAGTATAGAGGTTCCTCAAGAAGTTAAAAATAGAGCTACCCTGTTACCTAGCAATTGCATTACTAGTTATTTACCTGAAGGACACAAATATAGTGATCCAAAGGGGCACCTGGACCCTAATGGTTATATATATGTGTTAATTAGTGAATTAAAATAAAATAAAATAAAAACCAACCCAGAGTGCTACCTATCTACAGATACCTAAAATTACTCTTGGTTTTTGGAGAATGCCTCTTGAAGTATAACTATAATAAGGGCATAAGTGAGGTCTTATCACAGCTGTGGTGCTAGGGAAACAGGTTGTGGGCCTATCTTGAATTAATTATTTTCCATTAAGGAAACTGATAATCAAAAGATATAAATATAATTTCCCTTGTTGAGATTAAGCCACTCATTAATATTACAGAGATTATATTCTCAAATCACAGAGTATAATGGCATCTAATGAAATTAAAGTGAATAAATCGCAATTTTATGCTTTGTTTCCAATTTTACAGTTAGCCCTATAGAACAGATTTTAAGGAGGCACTAATATGTCTTTATCAACAAACTATCCATTTTTTTTATTTAAGTCTTGAGCATTTAATCGGCAAATTTTGACTTTTAATCTATTGCTATCTTAGTTTAAAATCTGTAGGGTCAGGGTAGGAACAGATGGATTCGGTAGCTCTTAAATATCTTTACACATGAACTGACTGTTAATAATTTTCACTTCTTTAGAAAGAATATCCAAGTTATAGGAATTTTGACACTGCTCCTTATTATTGTCTATGGGGCTATGATTCAGAAAACAGTAGTATCATACTTTTCTTTCCTTCTCCTCTTCCTCCTTTGGGAGAAATACATGATAGAATATTTTACAGTGACCTATTCAACAGATGCAATTAGAGAAAGACTCACCCTCCTCTGCTCTAGTAAACTTGTAAATTTCAATATCTGGTACCTAAAGAATAACTGGGTACATTTGACCTATTCCATGCTCTTGATTCTGTTCCCCAAAAGCATAGAAATCACATATACTATAATCTGATTGAAAGGACTTAATTTCCTTTTCCTATTTGGTCTACATGCACCACCTGGTGGTAAAGTAGTGCATTTCAAGTGTTGGGGTGTGTGTGTGTGTGTGTGTGTGTGTGTGTGTGTGTGTTGTGGGGTATTCAATATACATTCCTAAACATTTATTTAGATTAATTAACAATGCAATTGTTTTGCAACAAATATCTAATAAAACACTGGAACACACACACACACATATATGTCAGAATAGGAAGTAAAGGAGGGAATAACTCATGTTGGAAAGTAAAATAGCTTTCTCTTATTTACATTAACTGTAGCTCTTATAATTTCATCCTTAGATAAACATTTATTTATTGTGCTAATGTTCTTATTGAGGCAAGAGTCAAATACTGATAACCAGTGTAAAACCATTTTATTTTTAATTTTTAAGGATTATAATTTTTAAAAGTATGCATCCTCTTCCTTATATTAGTAGTTAGTATAAGTCAAGTCACAGAATTTTAAAATTATAAGGCACCATACAATCATTTAGACTAATGTACTAATTTTACAAATGTAGTAGCTGAGACTCAGAAATGCCAAGTGACTTGCCCAAGGTCATACTGGTAATCAGTGGCTCAGCTCAAATAAGAAACTAGGTCTTCCCACTTCAGTCTAGGAATATAAAACATAAAAATTACACTCATATACAATGGTAAAATATCTCTCTATTAAAAGATATGAACTTAACTCAGCCACAGAACACCAAGATGTGATTTAATTGACACGTGCTAGTTTTATTCTAAAATTCTGAGTGCAAAGAAGTATACTAGAAATGCATACATCATAAAGCAATGGAAAAGATTTTCTAACTAGCAAAAATCCTTTTATATATGTTCAAAGGAATATTTTTTAAATTCTATACAATAGCTATGTCGTAAAGATGGTGTAAAAAAATTCCCTTTCCCCTTTTAACTGCTTCAGAATCAGAGATCCGTTTCTACAAAGTAGGTACCCACTGGTAGATTCAAGCATAAACCATGTTCATAGCTCCCTCTCATGACCATTGAATGAATACTATATAAGCCTCCTTTATTCTCGCTGTTGTATTCAACTAACAGCTCACTGGTTAAGTTTTAATTGCTTCCAATGAGGTCAGCAAAGGTATTTATCGAAAAGCCCTGAATAAAAAGGCTCCACACACACACACACAAGCATACACGCGCTCACACAGAGAGAAAATCCTCTTGCCTGTTGATTTATGGAAACAATTATGATTCTGCTGGAGAATTTCTCAGCTGAGAAATAGTTTGTAGCTACAGTAGAGAGGCTCAAGTTGCACAAGGCAGACAACAGACATGGAATTCTTGTGTATCCAGCTGTTATCAACAGAACAAGTAAGTTACTGTTAATTTGTCTTTAAAAATAATGCTGCATGGTTTTCTAGTAGTTTACCTCTTTCTCTGGTTTTAGTGCTGAGGGGAAAAGTAAAGTTACCAGACTTTTGAGCCATGTAATTATCTATAGTAATTATGTTGTAGAACTTACATAAAGATAAGGTTGAAGTTCTCCAGACAATACTGGCATTTAACTTGAGAAATGTGGGTAGTTAGGAGAAAATAATTGATCAACCACAAACATAAAAGCATACAATAAACAAATCTAGGGAAAGTATTTATATTTTGTTAATAGTGATTTTAGGACTTAATTTAAATCAATAGCTCTAACTGCAGGATGTTTCTTACCAAATAGCAATCAGAATAAATGGTACAATCATATTCTTATTTGTCTCTAATAATGCATAACTTTTATAAATCTACATATGGAGAGATAAAGACATTGACATCCTCTGTGAAAGCTGTTTTAAATGTGCCTTCACAGTACAAACTACACTGGATGTTATAATAGTATTTACCCAGTGAAATTTATACATACAATTTCTCATCTTCCCTCCCCCTCCCTTCCCTATTCTTAATCTCTCATTGCAAACAGAAGTCAAGTAGTAAACAGTGTCGCAGCAACTGAGCTTATTACAACCTGTTTTTATAAGGAAATACCAACAGAGTTATTTAAGGAGGAATCTTGTATTGTTATCAGGAACTAAAAGGATAAGGATAACAATTTGGAAAAAAAACAACTATTCTTTCTTAAATCAATCTACAATTCACAGATAGGAAGAGGTCAATGACCCAGGAGCAACAATCAACTCAAGATTTAATTTTCATTATGTTATTCATGAACACCCGGAGCACTACACTATAATGCGCAAATGGATACTGACATGGATCCTGCCAACTTTGCTCTACAGATCATGCTTTCACATTATCTGTCTAGTGGGCACTATATCTTTAGCTTGCAATGACATGACTCCAGAGCAAATGGCTACAAATGTGAACTGTTCCAGCCCTGAGCGACATACAAGAAGTTATGATTACATGGAAGGAGGGGATATAAGAGTGAGAAGACTCTTCTGTCGAACACAGTGGTATCTGAGGATTGATAAACGAGGCAAAGTCAAAGGGACCCAAGAGATGAAGAACAGTTACAGTAAGTAATGTCTTTTATTTACAGCACTGCTTATGGACCTTAATCTGTGAAAAAATCATCATAGGCTTTCTTAGTTTCCCCCACTTTTTTTTTTCTTTTGGAAAAAAATTATCATCTTTTAATTTCTCTAAATTTGGATCATTGAATTATGTTTCCAAAAACATCTCCTGGAACTGGTCAAATCTATTAATATTATAGTTGGAACTGATAACCCAAGCCAATTTGAAAATAAAATCCCCATGTCCTAAGCTCAAAATGCTTATAAACTAGACAAAATGTAAATGATCTTATTCACATTGAAATGTGACTCACTATCTTCTAGCAAAATTCATTAGGAACTCTAAAAGAGTACTCAGCAAATAAATGCTCACCCAAAACTACTTATTAGTTTGAGGAACAGAAAAGTTATTTTAAAAAGTAATTTGATTTTCTTTGAAAATATTTCTGTGGTGGTATGAAATACTTCATCTGTGCTCAAAAATGTATTCAGTGACTTGTACAATTGTGTACAGTTATAAAATAGAAGGGAATCTGTAGTATCCTCATCTCTTCACATCATAATGAGTTTGTATTAGATTGTTTATTTACCTAAGCAAAAAAAAAAAAAAAAAAAAAGATTCCTCCTAACATTTTCTTTAGATCTTCTGTGCCATAATTCTGTTACCTTAAGAGAAATGTAAATGTGAAGGAGGAAATAAAAAGTGAGTTGGAAGAGATGTCCATGATTTTCTGTTAGTGTACCCTACGTTTTCTCCAAAACTCAGTTATTTTTTTCGTGTTAAAATATCACGGTTGGACTTATCATTTAGCAGTTATGATTAATACACAATTTCAGCAGTTTTAGATTTAAGGGGGTAAAATACTCAACATATATAGTAAGAATTTAAAAGCCTTGAATGAAAATAAATTTTGTTTGTATTACTAGCACTTGAACAATGTTATTATTATATCATCTTATAATGTTATGTATGTTAAAATCAATTTAAAAAGAATGCATGGGATGATGGTGTAAACATTTGCTTAAGCACTTGCAGTACATTTTGCTTTAGGCTTGCAGTGAGTACTTGACACTTTTGTTGCTTGTTTACTGAATGGTTTTGAGGCTTCTTAATTAATAAACCAATAAATGGAAATTTGGGGAATTATGTTTCCAATATGAAAATGAGAGGAACTTCCTTTTAACTATAATTGATACAGAATGCTAAGGCCATTTTAATGGATTATTAACACTTGTAGTTTAATTATTACTGTTATTAATAAAATTATCATGTTAGTCTTAGAATATTGTTCTGATTATACTAACATTTAGGTAAAGAAATAACTATTTGGAGGAAGGTTCTGTGGATAATTTCTTGTATGTGAGCAACAGAATTTGGACTAAAATCAATTTATTTAAAAGTCATTAAAATTTTTCATGGATAATGGAACCTGGTAGAGGAGACAGACCCCAAGTGGAAGTTATGACACATAGGTCTAAGCCTTGTCTGTGAATATTTTTGTAATGGTTTTTAATTCTTCCCAATTCTCTGTTTTTCCATCTCTAAGATGTGGGATATGTACAGATGATCTCCAATATACTTTCTAGATCGTACAGTCTATTCTAAGCCATAGAATATATCATATAAATGTGAACAAATTTAAGTACTCATTGTATAATTATCACATACTTTGAATGATATAGGTGACTATTATCTCAGTGATAAGATGAGCTGTCAGAACTAATTTGAAATTGTACACTATGGTTACCAAAACCTAAACACTGTAGAACTCTGTTATATGCCAACTAGTTTCTTTTGAATGCTTTAGTCAAATATTGAAAAAAGTAAAAAATTTGATGTAAAATCCATGAAAATGAATAGTATACATAATTATTTGGGATGAAAAGTACCTATAATTGGGATACATTCACATATGTGTTTTATTTTGTGTTAAAATTTCTTGAAACCACAAAGCTCAAGTGTTTGTAAACATACACAAAATGCCAAACTAATTTGATAGTTTGAAATGCAATTTAGCATTAACCTTGAGTAACCATAAAGCCAATTTGGTACACCATTTCTCTTCTACTCTAATTCTACAGTAAAAATGAAAGAGAGAGAGAAAGAAACTCATTCTATATCACTAATTAGAATGTCACAATACCAATGTATTTAAGGACAGGATATATATTATATAAATAGTCTTCACTTCTATAAGCTTTTTATAGGCTGTATATATATAACCCTAACCTTAACCCTAACCCTAAAACTATTGTCAGGTTGTGTTGCTATCCTATTGAAGAAGGAGCCAATCAAGCTTTGCCATAGTTAAAAAGAAGCTGTTGTCTATTGGGAAATCCTAAGATATAAAAGGAAATACTTCATCGAAAAATAAAGTGGAGAAAAAAATAAGTGGAGAAGAGTTTTTAGAAGAGAATTCTGGTAGCCATTTCCTATTATTCCTGGGGCAGCCTTACTAATTTTAAGTGTGAATTCCCCATACATAAAATGTGCAAGTTGACACATGTGAAGTTGAAGCTACTATATCCAGGTACAAAGAAAGTGCTCAAAAAAATTTGTTTAAGAAGGCAAAGAAGAACAAAAAAAACTTGAAATTATAACTATGAAGACTATTTACATTCCTCAATCATTAATTGAATGAATGAACAAATGAACAAAAGACATTTCCTTCCTATTTAAAATGAGAGTAATAGGTAGTTAGATAGTCTACTAGAGTGAAATGCCACAGAATTCAGAAAGTGTGACAGATCAGAAGCAAACTCTGCATTTCATTTTCAGTATTCCAGTCCCTTAAATTTGTTAAGTTGTTGTTGAACACTTTTTTTTTCAAGGTCTTTTAAAATGGTATAGACTTAAAAATGTCTTAGATGATAAAATTTTGCATGAAACGTGAGATGCCAACTTGTGTGAAACACAGTTGTCCTCTGCATTACGATGAGAAGGTCCCAACTCCATTCTTATGGCTTTGCTTTCAATGAAGGGGAAAGTTACCTGATGAAATTAATAGGTTTTGAAGGACTATTTACTAGCAGAAGGATAACTCCTTCATAAAAATAGATAGATAATGGACTGGAGTGAGTAGAAGAGGTAAAAAATCTGGGTATATAATTCTGTTTCCAGAAGATTGGGCTGGAGTAGGTAGATGGAAGGCTTAGAGGAAGAGAAGGGGAGAGGTGGATATGATAGCTCAGGTCTCATATCTTTAGGGAATTAAAAAAATTATTTAAGCTATCCTGGGTTGTGAGGATCTCACTTCAGTCTGAAATATAGTGTTATCTTGTGAAATATTTTAAGTTTAGATCAGAATGAGTAAATTGCAGAAAAAGCATACCAGGGAACCCAACAAAAATTAGACTTGTATTAATAGACATATCAGTAAGACCCAACCACGTAAATGTAGGAAGTTGTGAGAGACCAGGAGATGCTGGGCCACATTTCTGATGCTGAGGGGAGAGGAGCTGTTACTGGAGAACTGGTCCTCAGATTGCATACTATTCTATAGCCAGAAGGCAAGAAAGCCCGGTCTCTCAGGTGGTTCCACATTTAGCCTCACAATAGGTTTGCAAGTGACAGAACTGAAATCTAACTTGAACTAATAATGAGGGTAATAAAAGCATAACGTGCTCTTCTAAAATGAAATAAAGATTCATGTTCTCTGCAGAAGGAGAGCATCAATAGCTCTTAAGGGGATTGGTAATGGATGGTCAAAACTTCCACTATTGTCATCTGAGCTCTCCCCTTGGGGCAAGGCGAGAGGGTGAATTTAGATAAATTTTGAACCAGGCATTCCATCAACAGACAGAGTCGATCACTCCACACCTGGCAGAAATAACACTGCTGTGTAAGCTGGGAATTGAAGTGCCAAGTGAGAGATGGCAGCAGTGCACTGGGCAACTGACAACTGCCCTGAGAGACAGATGTGGAACAAAGAACTCAGTCCCTCAAGATGACTTTCTTGCTTTTGGTATCCAATTACTAAAAAGTTTTGCTCTTCCCAAAAATAGTCAATATCAGCCTTTTAAGAAGAAATCCTTGATTGTGATAAGCTACTGATTCAAGAGTGAGGCATGCTTCACTTATTAGAATTAAGCATTGCCAGTTCCATAGCAAGAAAAGGGTTAGCCATTCTGAAAACTAGCCAGTGATTTAGCAATATTCTCTTTTGGGTTGTTAGACTGTGACGGGATATGGCCTAACAACTGGCAAAAAGCAAATAAACACAGTGTTGTGGGATTTGACTTTGGCCACGAAATCTTCAGCAACCCAATTGTCAACATTTCTTTGGATAAGATCCTACTCAGCCATAATCTCTGCTAGTAGCTAGCAAATATACATACTACCTCTAAATATAGAGATGGTGAACTTGCTTATGCTCTAAACAGTTGTTATCAAGTTATCTAAAAGAACAATAATTCACATTATCAACACAAAAATAAGAAAACCAGGGCAACTCCACCTTAAAAAAAATGGACAATGAGAAACATATCTATGGAATTGAACCAAAATCCTAGAATTACTGACAAAATGTAGTCTTGTAGAACTGGTGACCTACATTCCCTTAAGTCAGTTGTCAAGGCTTTACATTATGGAAGATGGATAAATTGCTGGGGAGCAGATTTGGAAATATTAGCTATTCTTTGGGAATTCTAATAATTAAGATTATTTTTTATTGTATAGTTTTCCTCTCTCTCTCTCTCTCTCTTTTTTTTTGGCTAATAAAAGCATCTGGCACTTACAAAGTGCAGGTAATTTACTGTCACAGGAGCATCTCTTATTTGTTTTGTAAATCCTCATTTGAACTGACCATCACTTTCATTTCTTTGCCAACCCAGGGCATCTGAACATGTATTTTCCCTTTTGACTTAGCTGTATTAACAATTTTTTAGCCTACAGTTTTAGAGCATTTGGAGCATTTAGAGCATTCACTTTCCAAGTGGATTGGAGGGAATGCAAGAAGCCAGTTTTCAGATATATGGAGAGGTTCCCTTTTCCAGGTTTTCCTATTTCTCAGCCTTGGCTAAATATTATAATCAGCTAGGGAATTTAAAAAAAAATGCTGATGGCAGGTCCCACCCATGAAGACTCTAAATAAATTGATGTGGGCGGGGGGCGGGGGGGTTGGTGGTGGTGGTGGGTAGCCTGGGCATCAGGAACTTAAGCTCCCCAGATAATTCTGACATGTTGCCAAAGCTAAGAACCACTGGATCATATTAGAGGATCACATTAAATTATTGGGAGACCATAGTTCAATTAAATCAGAATCCTGAGAAGGTGGGGAAGATTCAGGCCTCAATGTTTGTTAAAGCTTTCTAGTGAGTTTACTGCGCAGGTAAGGTTAAAACCCCCCCATTTAATGGGACCACGGGTTCTAATTCAGCCTGGATCCCCTCAGGTCCCAGGAATGTTCTGAAGCTCTTAGATGACTCCACAGTTAACTTCTACCCTGGAGGATTTCAAAATGGGCTTCTCAGTAATGACTCTCTGAATCATGCATTGAGGATGTTCCTCTGGGTCCAGTTGACCTCTTTGACAAATCTCAGTGGCTCCAACATTTGGAGAACTGGCCTGGAAATGTTTGAGATGACAACTCTGTAGCTACTATGTAAGAAGGCTTCCTTGGCAAATGAGTTAATTGCAGGGAAGAATGGGTCCTGTTGCCACAGTCTCACAATGACAGGCAGGTCTGAATCTCTTCTGACACTCTCAAGTGGTGCTACAGCAGGGGACCTGGAGTATAGACATCAATGCCAGTTTACTTGGCACTTAAATGAGCCACTTATGACTATGAACCCAGATGCCCCCAAATTAGGGTCTTACTTCCTATGGCTACCCCACAGAGTTGAAGGTAGTGGTTTAAAGAAATGACTTCAAGTCTAGAAAACCCATGGGGGAAAGAAACCACAAGCCTTGAGGGTCTCTCCAGATTAGTGGAAAGGACATGAAGCTAGGAGTTTGTTTTCTTTGTAAGTTTGGGATTAAAGCAAAGCTTTCCTTCTTTTCTAAAGATCCTAGCTTTCTTCCTCTGTATCCAAAACTTTTGGTAGCACAGTAACTTCTTTTACATCACTACTGGAATGCAATGTTTTTCTACATTTTAATTTCACATATGGCACACAGAAGAAAAGGCAGGAATTGTGCATATCTAATATGGAGAAAAAAAAGAACTCATTAAATGAAATGGGCTTCCATATGAATTCCTGCCTTTTCTGAACCATATCCAATCTTTCTTAAAAAAAAAAACAACATTTTATTGAGGTATGTTGACATACAGAAATCTGTACTTATTTGATGTATACAAATTGATCAATTTCTACATTTGTGAAACTATCACCACAATCTATACCATAAACATACCTATCAGTTCCCAAAGTTCCTTCTGCCTTTTAATTCATATTATTATTTTGTGATAAGAACACTTAACATAAGATCCATCCTTTTAGCAAATATTTAAATATACCACACAACAGTTATAAGCTATCGGCACTACGCTGCACAGTATATCTCTAGGAGATGGTCATCTTGCATAGTTGAAACTTAGTTCCCTGTTTCTCCCTCTCCCACAGCCCCTGGCAACCATCATTCTACTCTCTGCTTCTACGAGCTTGACTATTTTAGATTCCTCCTGTAAGTGGCATCATGTAGTATTTGTCCATCTGTGTCTGGCTTATTTCATTTAGCATAATGTACTCCAGGCTCATTTCGTGTGTCTTTCTATACACGAAATAGGTTGGAAAATGAAAATTCTCTACGTTTCACATGGTTCAGAAAGCCACATTAAAGAGTCCTTGAACACTTTACTGTTTCTTGACCAAGATTCACGTCTACATTTGAGATTATATCTGCAACTGATTTAGAAAAAGAAGCCACACCTAATTTGCAAACAAAGGAAATATACCTATTTACCTTAGTTGCCCAAAAGGGTTTGTGTAGTAATATATAAAATCAAAGGGATTAGGGTGAGGAAGCAGAGAAAAGAATTATCTATTATCCATGTCCAGGTAAAATTTGCCTTTTAGGCAGCTAATATCATTCTCAGAGGGAAAAGGTTTGCTGTATATTGGGGAAGAACTGGCTCTAGAGGTTCTCTGACTGTGCCAGTCAACTTCCCTGCCAAAGACTCTAATCACTTCTACTGGAGTGAGCAGGAGTACTTGCTAGAGTCATTAGCAAGTGTCCTTCTGAGAATAAATAGGATGGCAACATCTTTGTAAACAGGAGAAGAAATAGGCAAGAGAGGAAAGGAAAAAAGGACTTTGTATAAAAATAAATGGATTTTGCGTTTTATTTTTTTAAAAAGATTTTACTTTTACGTATTCTATACACACAATTTGGGGCTCGAACTCACAACCCTGAGATCAAGAATTGCACTCTCCTCCAACTGAGCCATTCAGGCACCCCAGATTTTGCATTTTAGGTTTAAAGTGGATTTAAACACAAAGGATCCTCATAAAATAGGGCTCTATTAACTTTTTTGATGCACTTAAGGAATAAGGGTAATGGAATGCAATAGATTGATGACAGTGGGAGAATTTCTGAGATCAAAAAAATAAACTAGTGTACAGAGGGGTTGAAATAATAATAGATTATTGCAGAAGATACGCAAATAGGAGGTGTGCATCTGTTAGTTAAATTTGTGCCTAAAATTAAAATAATCTTTATTTATCAGGACTATTTGAAAGCTGAGTTTATTTTTTATGATTAATATAAGACAAGGCAAATGAGATATACTTCGATATCCTTAAATACCATACTTATGGGGATCCTTGGGTGGCGCAGCGGTTTGGCGCCTGCCTTTGGCCCAGGGCGCGATCCTGGAGACCCGGGATCGAATCCCACATCGGGCTCCCGGTGCATGGAGCCTGCTTCTCCCTCTGCCTATGTCTCTGCCTCTCTCTCTCTCTCTCTCTCTCTGTGACTATCATAAATAAATAAATAAAAAATTAAAAAAAAATACCATACTTATCATGTTAAAATTATCATGTAATATTTTCCATTTATCTGCCTATTTGAACTTTAGATGTAATTGTAGATAGTGCTGAGAAAATGCTTTGGGAACCAATTCAGAATCAACTCAGCATGCAGATTTTTCTTTTTTTTTTTTAATTTTTTTTATTGGAGTTCAATTTGCCAACATTTAGCATAACACCCAGTGCTCATCCCACCAAGTGCCCCCCTCAGTGCCCATCACCCAGTCACCCCAACCCCCCACTCACTTCCCCTTCCACTACCCCTTGTTCATTTCCCAGAGTTAGGAGTCTCTCATGTTCTGTCTCCCTCACTGATATTTTCACTCATTTTCTCTCCTTTCCCTTTATTCCCTTTCACTAATTTTTATATTCCCCAAATGAATGAGACCATATAATGTTTGTCCTTCTCCGATTGACTTATTTCACTCAGCATAATACCCTCCAGGTCCCTCCATGTCGAAGCAAATGGTGGGTATTCGTCTTTCTAATGGCTGAGTAACATTCCATTGTATACATAAACCACACCTTCTTTATCCATTCATCTTTCAATGGACACCGAGGCTCCTTCCACAGTTTGGCTATTGTGGACATTGCTGCTATAAACATTGGGGTGCAGGTGTCCTGGCATTTCATTGCATCTGTATCTTTGGGGTAAATCCCCAGCAATGCAATTGCTGGGTCATAGCATGCAGATTTTTCTTAAGGCAGCAATTCCAAACTTTGTTTCTTAGAACACTGGTGTCCCTCGAGATATTAATGGTGCTTCCTGTAGCACAGTTTCTGTGGCTAATTGATTGGGAAATATTAGGTTAAATAAAAGTGAGCAAGTTTTCACAGTAGAAAATCTCTGAGCCTAATTTATACGAATACAAATTGCAAAACTCCAGGTGGAAATTATATATGGTTTCTTAAACTTGACAACAGAGTACACTGCTCCGGCCGCCCCCTCCCCTCCCCAACTCTCCTCTCTGATTCAGGTAAAACATTTAAATTTCATTAAATTACAATTTGAGAGGGGCAGCTGGGGTGGCTCAGTCTGTTTGATGGCTCAGGTCATGATTGCAGGGTCATGATCTCAGGGTCATGAGATGGAGCCCCATGTCAGGCTCCATGCTCAGCGGGGAGTCTGTTTGAGATTTTCTCTCCCCTTCTCCATCTGTCTTTCTTCCCCCACTAAAATAGATACATAAATCTTTCTTAAAAAATCGCAGTTTGAGAGCTAGAGATCTCTCTACAGTGTAGTGAAAAACTAAGCCAAGCTTCCACTCAGTTTTTTGTTCCAAATAAAAAGGCTGTAGAATGGACCTGAAGCAATATTTTAAGAATGACCTTAAACCAAGAATCTGTGCCAAAGTCAGGAGCCTGAATATAATTTTGGACAATTAGGGTAGTATTTTGGGTATAGATGCATGCTTGGCTGAAATCCAGAGATTTGCAATGAGATTTAAGCCTAGCTTGAAGCTCTTTTCTGAGCTTTGAGCAGCTTTATAGGAGCATGCTCCTAACTTGAAATGAAGTTCAATACCTATTATTTAGGCCACCTAGAAACTGACCAAAAGCATTCCCTATCATTAACCTAAAAATTTTTTAGGATTAGAACATGATTGAAGAATTCTTACGTATGTACCTAAAAACAATAAACTTTTACTTTTCAAAAAAGTAGTTTGAGCACAAGTTTGAAGTTCTTTCTGTTTTGTTTTTAAGATTTTATTTATTTATTCATGAGAGACACCGAGAGAGGCAGAGACATAGGCAGAGGGAGAAGCAAGATCCGTGTGGGGAGCCTGATGTGGGACTTGATCCCAGGACCCTGGGATTGCAACCTGAGCTAAAGGCAGACGCTCAACCACTGAGCCACCCAGGTGTCCCTGAAGTTATTTCAATTATATCAATAAAGAACACGTTTTATTTACTGGTCAAAAACGATTTAGAAATTTGAAATTTAGCATATAACCTGAAGGGAGAACTGCAAATTTAATTAATTTCTGTGCCCTTTAAGAGGTCACTTATAGGAGATGTTAAATAGAATTGCCTTTTCCAGCCATACATAACACAGATTCTTTCTGTTTGCATTTGGCAATGCCACTAAAAAAAAAAAAAAAAAAGTAAGTACTGGAAAGATAAGCATTATGTCTTACTATTCCTTTTGTCTCCCAATGGTAGAAGGAGCAGAGTCCAACACAAGAGGTGGAAGAAGGGAGAAGGATTGACAGTCATTCAATATATTTCTCTCTTAAATTTTTACACATCTAAAATTAGTTATGGATAAGAAATAGATTACTAAATTATCACAAAAATTTAATGCAGACAAGAATTAAACGTTTTTGCTGAAATAGAAGTATACCTCATTTCCCTTTTCTCTCTTGTTCTCTACCATTAAAAGAAAATACTAGCCTCTAGAATCTATTTGACTTAACATTTTTCTAGGTAATTTCAAGGGACTGGTGGAAAAGTTTTATTGTAGATGCCAATAATGTAAGCAGGCACAGGTGGCACTGGTGTTGCTAGAAGGATGATTGACATAGCATGGTGAAGACCAATCCTGGAAAAGTTATGCCTTTCTCAATACCTATTCTTGTTTTCATCTGTCAACTAATTCCTGCATACCAAAAACTACGTGCAGAAAAAAATGATAATCAGTTGGTATTGGTTTAAGGAATATCTGCATTAAAAGGATATACGGAAAGAAGTCTTTAAGAATTAAATGAGCTATACTAGTAAAAACAAGAGATGGGCTGATAATTTTTGGGTAGGGAATTTGCCTACTTGTTAGTAGCACATACAAGTTTGATCCTGGACTTAGTGACTGGTGTCAAAGGGTGGAGAGGACATATATGTATGGATAGGAAGAGAGAGCTGGGAAAAAGTAGAAAGTTGGTGAATATACTCTCGGTTTGTTTTAGTCCAGTAGCCTGATCTTGGGATAATATTGGTGTTTATAGTGTCTCAAACTGTACCTCTGATAAGAGTCCAGTGGTCTCATTCATATTGTGGCATCTCTCATGGGAAGATCACCTGTAGGCAGTGGACAGTTTCCTCCCTTGTTTGCATGAATAATGAAGACATCATACAAAACTTTGAAAGACTGATGACTTTTTAAATTCTTTTATTAATTCAACAAATATTAATTGATACCTCTCCTAGCCCAGACTAGGGCCACAATAGTAAGCAATTAACAGTTGAGTTGCGAGTGGAGGGTGAACTATAGGTCAGAGGGGCAAGTTCAGAGCAATTAGGGGGTTGTCTAACTCAACTTAAGGAAATGGGCATGGAAGTCTTTTCTGGGAGAAAATGACCTGAAGGATGAGTAGTATGAAAGAAAGAGGACAAATATACCACCGTCAGAAGAGATGCTTTTGTAGATGCCTGTAGTAGAACAGTATTGAAAGGCTGGGAAACAGAATGACTTAATATCTTGCCAGGTATCAATGTTAAGTTCAATAAAGCAAACCTTTTTTTCTATTAAAAATATGAGAACATTTGCCCTTTATCAGTTTTCAGACTTTGATTGCTCTGTTTACTAAAAATGACTATTTCTTTTAAAGACTAATTTTTTAAGGCTAATGTTTTCCTTAAAGGATAACAATTTTTGGAGGTATAATTTAAGTTCTGCTAATTTAAGTTATACTGTTTTTCTGGATAACCACATACTTTTTCTTTTTAGTGTCTTTTCAATCTTTAATCATAATTATAACCTGTTTAAGTCAGGTGTCCATAAATATTTACTATAAAAGCTACATTATCATTAAGGAGAATATTTTTCCCATAACAGTTTCTTAAAAAATGAGAGAAACAAAAGTTTTGAGGCATAAGTTTGGCTTTTAAGTATAAAATTAGGAAGGTTATCTGCCACATTCTTAAAATAAGCCAACTTTTACTACCATTAGAGCTGCATCCCCTGCTATACAGCTATGTAAATAGTGTACTCAGTAGTCAAGTAGCTGTGCATAGCTTTATTTCTTCTAAATCATGAAGTAGGCAATGAAGCAAGGTGTTTTCCCACTTAGATAAGCCTATCAAGGTGTCTCGGTTTCTGAGAAATTGTTCTCAACTCCTTGTACAAATAATGCATTACAAAATAACATTGGATGTTTACGAGACATAAGGAGGTGCTGTCAACTTTGAAAAGACTCTGGCCAAATTTGGTCTGGAAATTTTCTCTTAACTGGCTTGAGGTTGATCAGATATTGAATCATAATTCATCCCCAAGGATGAGATGAGCGTTAATCTATATCATGGTGATTAAGTTGTATTTAGACCTAAAATTCATGATGTTTTAAAGTGTTATTTAATAGTTTATCATTTATTTACAGTAATATTACTACTAAAATTACTGTACTATGTGGAAATAAATTTTGTTATTGTCATGAATCTTCTAAGTTAGTCTATACAAAATTGCACAATGTACAACCTGAAACATTTTCTTTTTTTAAATTTTAATTTAATTTTTATAAATTTATTTTTTATTGGTGTTCAATTTGCCAACATATAGAATAACACCCAGTGCTCATCCCATCAAGTGCCCCCCTCAGTGCCCGTCACCCAGTCACTCCCACTCCCCACCCACCTCCCCTTCCACCACCCCTATTTCGTTTCCCAGAGTTAGGAGTCTCTCATGTTCTGTCTCCCTCCCTGATATTTCCCACTCATTTTTTCTCCTTTCCCCTTTATTCCCTTTCACTATTTTTTATATTCCCCAAATGAATGAATGAAACATTTTCACTGATTGACTATAAACATAATAAGATAATTAAAATGTTAATTCTTCTAAAATACATATGTCAATATTGAAGTTGGCACAGAACACTTCATTCCATCCTAATTACTTCACAAAATACCTCTTTGCTGTAAGCTTGCAGTTACACTATTAGTCCATTTCACAGAAAGAAAAAAAAAAAGATTTTCAGGAAATTGGTTAGCCTGATAAGCTTGCTAATGTACAACTTCTAGTTTTAAAGTTATACATAGGACTATTTAGGTGTTGTTCATTTTAATTAAGAAAGATTGGTGTTTAAAAATTAGCTGATGATTGAAATGATCATAACAAAATCCTCTATTTGCAATGATTGGATTGTTTTCTGGAAATTCTTGGGTAGTCAGTTAACTCACAGAGAGCAGATATAAATAGCAGGCCTGGTCAGTTCACTGTGTGACTAACATCATTAAGTATTAAAGAGTAAAAAGTTCATTTTCAGAATACTGATTTAAACTTTCCAGTTTCCTTAGAGTCAATACAAGTTACTAAGAGACTTTAAAGGGGCAAAACTGAAGCATTTTTAAGTAATATTTTTCTTCCTGCAATGGTAAACTTACCAAAATCTTACCATGTGTCTGGCACTGTGCTAAATACTTTATGTGTGTATTACCTAATTTAATCTTCATAGAACACTTATATATAAAATTGGCAGAGTTATGTTCATTTTGTAGATGGGGCAACTCCAAAGCATAGTTTTAGTTATCACCACATGATCACTATACTATTATAGTGCAATTAAAACATCACACATGAATTTGAACAATACAGTGGGATAATTTGCATATGAAGAACAATAAACAGCTGAAATTTTCTTCTCTGTAATATGACCTAATGAGTACTTGGCATCATTTTCTTATTATTAAATAAAAACTCTACTCCAACGCTCCTTGGACAAAATATCTCCATCTGTCTTCCCCTGAATTGGCATAGAAACTTTCAGTTTGTTTTGTGTACAAATTGCTAAAGATGCTGCAAAATTTAATTTTGTGTCATTTTAAACATATTTCTGATATTGAAATATTTATACTTCTGTTCACTAGTATGCACATAACTATTATAGTATACATACATATATACAATTTAATTTCAGAAAATAAACCAGACAATTTTAGGAGTACAGCCAGATAGTTTCCCTCTCTAAAGGCCACTCAATCCAAACAGAACAAACACAAAAATAAATAAAGGGAACAGTAGAGAGTTTGTTCTAACAAGCACTTCTGAAGGATAGGTTAAAAGAGAAATAGTTTACTGGCAAATTAGTTTTTTATTTTGTCCATGATTAATATGTTTTAAATTATTTCTAATCCTTTTAGGACTTAAAAAAAGAGGCAGAAAAAGGGGACAAAAATGATCAGTTAGTACAAAGACAATATATCTGGGATTCTATTTTTTTAAGTTTTTTTTTTTTTTTTGCTTCTGTGTAAGTCATATTGTATCTTTGAAAACTAGACATATACACTATTTGTAACCTGGCTGACCTTAGGTTTTTTCAATATCTTAAAAATATCTTAGAAGGTTTTTATTCTCAAAGTTGTAGTGGTTCTTTTCAACAACTAGAATACTATTTATTGCAATACTGATTGAGCATATATTGTGCTATGTACTGTGGGTACATGGATGTATAGGTAGAGACCCACTATTTGAAAGATTTCAGCCTATTTGAAAGGAAAACACCAAAAACTCAATTTTATTTATTTATTTATTTATTTATTTATTTATAAATATGTTATTTATTTATTCATGAGAGACACACAGAGAGAGGCAGAGACATAGACAGAAGCAGACTCCCCATGGGACTCGATTCCACGATCCCAGGATCACGACCTGAGCCAAATGCAGATGCTCAACTACTAAGCCACACAGGTGCCCTTAAAACTCAATTTTAATAAACTATGGTAAGTATGTGATAAAAATATGTTCAAAGAGGGACCATAGTGGAGGGCAGGTAACATAACCGAAGAGACACTGAGCAAGACTCTTGAAGGACATGATCCTTGAACTATATCTTCAAGAGCTAGTGTAAATGAACTAGGCTAGAGAAGTGGGTAAAGGATTGGGAAGGGAGTCAAGAAAGGGCATTCCCTCCTGGAAAATAGCACATGAGGAAAAGCTGATTGATATTTCAGGAGATATGAATGGGAATTATGGGAATTAGTGTTTCTGGAGTATTGGCTTCAAGGTAGGAAGTGGGAAGAGATGAGAATGCAGTGAAGTCCCATTTCTTGCAAAGCTATTTTCCATTCGAGAGAACATGAACTTTATTCTACAGGTAATAAGGAGCTATCAAAGAAGAATGTAGAAGCAGTCATTAATAAAAACAGTTATTTTCATTATTCAAAAAAATGAGCTGGATGGTCAATATTTAATAATAATTGGAAGATTTATTTTATTAGAACATTTTAGCCTCTTTTCTTACCAAAGCTTCTTACCACAACCACCTACAAATGGTAAAGTTAGCTCATATTAATTAAAATCCATTACTTTTCACTGTAGGAGTTTTTGAAAGAACTAGATTGTCCATTGGAGAAGAGAAAGAGCAGAAAAAGTAAGCTTGAACAATTCATCTATGATTACTCAGTCTTAGTTTATCATCCAATAGTTCTCTTTTAGTATAAACATGAATATGTATTATTTACCACCTAGGAGTAGATTGGATTGAATAGAAAGTGAGAGGCATGGAAGTAATACTGTATTTTGTTATTATGAGATCTGGGCTTTAATCCTTTTCCTTCCAGGAATTAACTGATCTTAGGCAAGTACTTAACTATTCTGGGCCTTGGGTTTTGTTTGTTTGTTTATTTTTTTAAGGGGGTTCTAGCAGATTGTTTGAATAGATTTCAATCATAAAATGTTACCAAAAGTACTAAGCAACAGAAAGGGAGAGAAGTATATGAGCTGTCTATTGCTATATAACAAATCACTCAAAATTCAGCAGTTTAAAACAGTATTTATTATCTCACGGGGTCAAAGGGTCCTGAATCTGAGAGAAGCTAAGCTAAGTAGTTCCAGCTTAGGGTCTCTCTGGAGTTAAGCTGCAGCGGGGGCTGCAGTTTTCTCAAGACCCATTTAGGGCTGAAGGCTCTACTTCCAAGCTCTCTCTCATGCTAGTTGGCCGGCCTCAGTTCATAGCAGCCTGTTGGCCAGTAACTTCCTCTTTACTATGAGAGCCTCGCCATAGGCTTTCTCAGTGTCCTCATAACGTGGTAATAACTGGCCCCCCTCAGACAGAGTGATGAGGGAGGGGGAGAGAAAGAGAGGAAGCGAGAGAGGGCATCTTTAAGATGGAAGCTGCGATGTGACACGTCATCACTTTTTCCTCGTTTTATTTGTCATACAGATCATACAGGGAAATGTGGGAAGGAACTATACAAGGATGTGAATGAATACTAAGTGGTGGTGATCGTTACAGGCCAAACCAAAGGCTGGCCCATCACATAGGGTTTCTGTATCTAAAGACATTTTAGTCAAATTGGAAACCAAAGTGTAAAGAAAGAGTAAGTTAAGGCAATAACAGAGCAGCACATTTGTGAAAACAGCCTGCAGAATAGATAGCTGTCCTGACAGAAGCTGTTAATGTGGCTTAAGAGCATGAGGTGCTCTTTTCTTACTACAAACTTATACAGGAAACCATATAGTGTGCGTTAATACTCGAAAACAAAAAATCTATATCATTTCTCAATGCTACAAAGTGGGGCTGTATGAGACAAAAACAACTCCATTTCATAGTTAATAGAGCTAGAAGGGATCCTTGAGATCATCTAGTCCAGTGATCTTGACATGCAGTTTTTTCCCGTGGCCCTTAGGGAAACTGGTAAAGAAAAATTGTATACCAAATGTTAGCACGTGGATTCAAAGCTTTCATCAGATTCTTGAAAATATTTGTGTTTCCAAAAAAAGTATACAATGTACTGATTTTGTACACATAGTATACAAAGTTCATCCTGATCATTTTATTTATGAGAGACCCGAGACACAAAGAATCTAGTCTTTTTGAACTAGAATTGAAGTCTGCTGGCTTTTAATTCAGTATTTAAAATGATACAACCATCATTTTTGCAATATATATTGTTACTGTGGTCTGCAAAAGCAAAAGCTTAGCTTATTCTCCTGTATCTAAACACTCTTACTATTAGGATCATTTCCCCTTTTGTACCCATTAAAGAAGTGGGTATTTTTTTATAAGTAAGAGAGTCACCAGAGAGAGGAGAACATTGTTCCAAAGTGTTTATAAAAGTGAAAATCTAGTGTTTATACATAGTGTAAAGAGATTGGCAAACAGATTATAATTGGTCATTTATAGTATAAACCCAAATATTGATCTCCTGTATTCATTCCCTTGACAGATATTGTTAAGCACTTATTGTGTGCCAGGAATCATGCTGGTTGTTGGGGAGGCGATACAACAGGATTCAAGATAGAAACTTCTCTGCCCTCACACAGTTTCTAGCAGTCCTCTCCCATCTACCTGTCTCTGCTATTTCTAGTCTCTTCTTCCTAACAAATCTGTTGAGTGGCGTGGGTGGCATATAACTGGTGGGTGGTAAGAACTGAGTAGAGTTATAGGTGTCATGTAGAAACAGAATGTCATTTTAAAAAGAAGAAATGCAAATGGTGGGGGATTTGAATTGTCTGGTATAAACAGCAACAACTTAGGACTGAGCTTTTTTCTGTATTCAGTTCTTAAATAACTAAGCTAGTGGGTTGCTTTTGCATCAGCTCTATAATGGTAGGCAATTATAAAGGACACTGTATAAAGTACTACTCTATGCAAACTATTAACCTATTGGCTGAGATGGAAGGGGCAGGAAAGGAAAGCAGAGGTGATGAGAAGAAGAGTTGGGGAAGAGTTAATAAAACAGTTGTAAAGAGGTATCACACTTTAAATTCCTGATCCTAAAGTCTAGGAGAATACAATAATATAGTGTAGATATACTACACTATATTATAATGTCCCCATCGACATTATAATTTTATATAAATTCCTGAATTTTTCACTTACTGGAATAAAAACATTATTTTTTATTTAAATTTTTTATACACTAAAACTATGGTATATTTCCAACTACCAAAGCTTTATTAATTTACTTTATTTACTATTTTAAAAATAAAGATGAAATAATCAGTATATTACATTTGGGAGTAGGCTGACAACTTCACTAAAGAAGACTTTAGTGAAAATGGGAACATTTTTAAAGTCAGAAGCCACTAATCATGGATGTAAAAGACAATTTGATCTAGTTTACTGGGATTTAAATTAAGAATTCAAGTCAATTCAATATTTATGAAGCAGTTTTAATGTACAAGGTGACACTGTGTAATAAAGGCTACAGAGATAAATAACTTTTGCCTCTAATGTGCTTTTATAGGAAATAATTTGCTAAGTTTTTTTTAATTTTTTAAAGTTTTTTATTGGTGCTCAATTTGCCAACATATAGAATAACACCCAGTGCTCATCCTATCAAGTGCCCCCCTCAGTGCCCGTCACCCAGTCACCCCCACCCCCTTGCCCACCTCCCCTTCCACCACCCCTAGTTCGTTTCCCAGAGTTAGGAGTCTTTATGTTCTGTCTCCCTTTCTGATATTTCCCACTCATTTTTTCTCCTTTCCCCTTTATTCCCTTTCACTATTTTTTATATTCCCCAAATGAATGAGACCATATAATGTTTGTCCTTCTCCGATTGACTTATTTCACTCAGCATAATACCCTCCAGTTCCATCCACGTCGAAGCAAATGGTGGGTATTTGTCGTTTCTAATGGCTGAGGAATATTCCATTGTATACATAGACCACAGCTTCTTTATCCATTCATCTTTCGATGGACACCGAGGCTCCTTCCACAGTCTGGCTATTGTGGACATTGCTGCTAGAAACATCGGGGTGCAGGTGTCCCGGCATTACATTGCATCTGTATCTTTAGGGTAAATCCCCAGCAGTGCAATTGCTGGGTCATATGGCAGGTCTATTTTTAACTCTTTGAGGAACCTCCACACAGTTTTCCAGAGTGGCTGCACCAGTTCACATTCCCACCAACAGTGCAGGAGGATTCCCCTTTCTCCACATCCTCTCCAACATTTGTGGTTTCCTGCCTTGTTGATTTTCCCCATTCTCACTGGTGTGAGGTGGTATCTCATTGTGGTTTTGATTTGTATTTCCCTGATGGCAAGTGATGCGGAATTTTGCTAAGTTTTGAAAGTTGCTGATAAGTTTCATATGAGCAAGGGAGAGATCAGGAGCATTGAAAGTGAATACATTTGGTTCTATCCAAAGAGGTGAAAAGGACAAAAGAGAAGAATCAGGAGAAGAAAATTTCATGGAAAAAGTACATTTGAACAAAGGGGATATTGGCTGAAGATTTTGATAGAGGGTGAAGTTTTCAAGCAGACAAAAAGTGTGCAAAAAGGCATGGATGAAGTAGGGCAGATGTAATGAATGGTGAGTCCTGGAGAATAGGGTGCAAGGAAGTGATAATGCCAATGCCAAGCTAGTAAACTAATGAAATGCTATTAACTTCATATTATGAAAGGAGAAGATAGGAGAGCAGTAAGAGAATGCAAGGGGGGAGACAGAATGCAAGGAAGGAGGTGAGGACATAAAGAAAGGAAGACTCCAGCAAGGGAAGCAGTAGGGAGAGTGAACACTAAAGGGAAGTAAAAGGGATACACTGATACATCATGAAATAGGAGAGAGAAAAGGCAGAGAGGTGCTCTGGACGTTCTGTAGTCTACAGAGATTGTGATGGGTATAATCAGAGAGCCTGCCAGAGTTAGGGACTATAGGGGATTTCTCTTTTTGAACAAACCAACTGTGAACCCACCAATATTACCCTAGTCGCTGAATGAAATCACGTTAAAGGTCAGATATGCAAGCCTGTGGTTTCTCACTTTGATGTAAGGCTTTCACAAATTCATCCTTATAATAACCTATGGAGATGGCTCAACAGGTCCATGGTAAACAATTATAAACAATCTTGCATTGTATTGTTATTTCTTTTGACAAGTGTAAAATCTTGAGAATCTTAACTGAGAAATTCCTTTTGTACACTGCTGGCAAAATACAATCTCATCACTTTGAGCTTACTTAGGGGCTAAATCTATTTTGAACTTCCCTAAGAAGCAAGCCAAGATCACAAAACTAGTTAGTGGTAAGAAAGAGAGAGATATAGAATTCTTGGCTTTGTGAAGAGAAATGATTTATGGAATACTATTTTCAAACAATACATCCGTGTTTTTTTTATTTATTTATTTATTTATTTATTTATTTATTTATTTATTTATTTTAAATTTTTATTTATTTATGATAGTCACACACAGAGAGAGAGAGAGGCAGAGACACAGGCAGAGGGAGAAGCAGGCTCCATGCACTGGGAGCCTGACGTGGGATTCGATCCCGGGTCTCCAGGATCGCGCCCTGGGCCAAAGGCAGGTGCCAAACCGCTGCGCCACCCAGGGATCCCTACATTCATGTTTTAAAAAGCTAATTTGGGGAAAACTGCAGTCCATTCATGGAAAATTGTTAGTGCATGAGAGAATGTTTAAGTTGGAATGATTTTGTCCTCACTTACTAATGACTCCAAACTAACTCAGCTAACTTACCACCAATGTGATGAAGAAACCATAAAATCAAAGATTCACAGATCAGGAATAAAATGAATAAACAGCTGGTTTGCCTTTTGCTTTTCATGCACATTAATATCTCTGGCAGAGGTAGAACCTTCAGGCTATTGTCCTATAGGGATCTAGCTTTAGCTTCTGCAACTAGAGAAGACTGACCCACTTACAGGGTAATAGCTTTAGCTATTCTACTGATTTGAGTATTTTAAATTATTTTAATGCTGAAGAGCAGATAAAGAACTGTAACCAGTGACATGAAGTTCAAAGGACATAAATATAACACCACATATTTCATTCCTTTTTATTGGTAGGGTGTTAGAGGACAAGATGAATGGAGATTAGTTCTGGAACTATCTCATAAATTACTAAAACTTTCTTTTTTTCTTTTTAAAAAGATTTTCTTTATGTATTCATGACAGACACAGAGAAAGGCAGAGACAGAGGCAGATGGAGTAGCAGGATCCCTTCAGGGAGTCCGATGCCAGATTTGATCCTAATCCCAGAACTCCAGGATCACGTCCTGAGCCAAAGGCAGACAACCACTGAGCAATCCAGGCATCCCTAAAACTTCCTTTTCAATCTTCTCCCTGGCATCATCACTGAGATAAGTTGTTCCCCCAACTCTTCTGTCTCTGCCCACTTCTCCGTCCTCTTCTCTCTCCTCCTTTTTCCTTCCTCTTTTTTCCTCCTCTTTCTTTTCTTTCTTTCTTACTCTGAGCTCTTTTTCTTTGTTTTCACTAAATGCACTAGAGAACTGAAGTACATACTAAATATTCACTAAAGCGACTAAGCTAATCGCCTGTATTTGAATTTTAAAAGAAATTTAAAAAGACTAATTTATATATATCAGATTAAAGAACTACTTATAGTTACAACTTTATCAAAGAAGCAGGAAAAATGCTTGAAAATAAATGTACTAGATTTTAACAATGATATGTTCAGGTAAATCTCTTTGCTTTTTTCTAGTGGTTTCCAAATAGTTTTTGATGAGCATATACTCATTTTTTGATGATCATGAACCATATATACATATTTATGGGTATACATTTAATTATAATAAACTATGTAGTTTTTTTTTTTTTTTTTTTTTTTTTTTTTTTTAATTTATGATAGTTACAGAGAGAGAGAGGGAGGCAGAGACACAGGCAGAGGGAGAAGCAGGCTCCATGCACCGGGAGCCTGATGTGGGATTCGATCCCGGGTCTCCGGGATCACGCCCTGGGCCAAAGGCAGGCGCCAAACCGCTGCGCCACCCAGGGATCCCAAACTATGTAGTTTTTAACACACGTGCCTCTCATTTTCCTCTTTCAGTCACACTTTGACAGGGTAAGAAAAGCTCCCCCAACCACTAGTAGTCTAAGAAATTCAAGACATATAACAAATCTTTTCTTAAAGCTCTTTAAAAATGGAACCTCTTGCAATCCATTCTAGTATTATATTACCCTAACAATTGGAACACTTCTTAATATTTAGGGAAATTATCCCTGCTTTAATTTAAACCCTTTTCATTATGTTCTTTTTCTTCACTTTCAAATACTTAGAAAAATAATACATCTCTTTTCTGTTTATATTCATCTCTTGATGATTTCATCTAGTCTTGGCTAATGACCACCACATTTATGTCTCTAGTCTAGACCTCTCCCCTAAACTCCAGACTCAAATATTCATCTCTACCTACATGGCTATTAGGCATCCCAAACTTAACATGTTCAAGGTAGATCTCAGTATTTCCCCCTCAATGCTTCCTGAAACTGGTAATGACAACACTAGTCTTTCTGTTGATTGAGCCTTGGGCTCTGATATCATCCTTAATGTCTTTCTTTCACATTCTACATTTGCCTATTAATAAGTCTTATTGTGTTTATCTCCCAAATACATCCACACCTGACCACTTCTTGCCACCTCCACTGCTTCCACCTTAGTCTAAGTTAGTATCAAGCAGTCTCCCTGCTTCATCCTTGCACTCGTAATATAGAATTGAGGGATTCTTTCAAAATATAAATCAGATCATGTCATCTTCTGCTCAGAAAACTCTCCAGTGCCTTCCCAATATACTCAGAGTAAAATCCAAGATTTTTATCACCCACAAAGCCCTATAAGATCTACAGCCCTCACCATCAACTCACAATACCACGATCTCCCTTGCTTATGCTGCCCTTCACTCTGGCCTCCTTATTGCTTTTAAAACAAAATCAGGCAATATCCTGAATTGGCCTTTGCATCATCTATTTCTCTGCCCCAAGTATTTCCTTCCCTAGATATTTAGGTGGCTCACTCTCTCACTTGTTTCCAGTCTTTACTGAAATGCTACCTTTTCACTGAGACCTTTTCTATCCCCTCTACCAAACATACATACTTCCTATCCTTTTTCCTCTTTTATTTTTCCCCTTAGCTTTTATTATTGACTAACATACTCTATATTATTTTGATTTATCTTCTGTGTAAATTGTTTCCTTGACTGGAAGAGAAAGGTGTTTCATTTACTGTTATATAGCCAGAAATTAGAATGGTGCCTGAACACAGTAGGTGCTCAATTAGTATTTGTTGAGGGAAGGAATGGATGAATTTCACAAATATTTACTGACTACTTATTGTCAGGCACTGGGCCAAGCACTACAGATAGCAAAGAGAACAAATAAAATGTTACCCTTCTTTGAGCACTTAGGGGATGACAAGAAATAAATATATAAATACAGAAATTTGTCAGGGAAAATTTGAACACAAGAAGGAAGGAATTATGAACAGATCAGCTTAAAATGGCTCAATGTTAAGTTTAATTTTAAGCATATGGTTAGGTATGTGCATGTGCCCAGATTTAGGGATATTAGATGACTTAGAATTATCAATTGGTCTTTAAGATCTTAGCACATTCAAATCACTCTGATCTGTAACTAATATTAGAATTATTTTGGCTTATAAGAGTTCTTGAATTACCTATTTTTAATTATTCAGGAAACATTAAAATGTTTACAAAAATATTTCCCTATTTTTCATTTTTGAAAAATCACTAGAATAAAAAGGTGGTAATATAAAAATGGATTTCAAATATTAAAATAGGGTTTAAGAGATTTAAGATCTGAAACTTCATACAACATTCTAATTTAGACCATGTAGACCAACATTCTCATGTAGACAATCAGAATTACAATAAATAAACTATACTACTTTTTCTACAGCTGCATATTCTTGGGAGAATGACTTATAGATATTTAATAAATATTAATTGAATAATTGAATGCCTGGATGACTCAATGAATAAAAAACACATTTATAAAAAAACACACACATTTATTTCCAATAATAGTAATAAAAATAGGAAGTAATATATATATAATATTTCCAATAATAGTAATAAAAATAGGAAGTTTGTTAAAATAGTCTTTTGTTATGTACCAAGAATTCTGCTAAGTGCTTCACAGGTACAATTATTAACTTAACCCTCAAAACAATTATCATGAGGTTGGCATTATTATCTTCATATTACAGATGAGGAAACAGACACACAGAATCATTAACAGATGTACCTAAGGCCATAGAGGCAGTAGTTGGCAAGACCAGGATTCAAATTCAAGTTGCTTGATCCAAGAGATTAAACTAAACCAGTGCTGCTGACATGCAGGGGTGTGGTGGAGGAAGTGACTGTGCTTAACTTAAAAGGTATATACTATATGACTAATACTATGATGTTGAAGGAAAAGCATGGCTTCTATTTCTAATGAAATAGTAAGAATCAAAACGATTGAATAGTCTGAGTCAGACATGGAGGGAGGTAGGATAGTCTAGCTAATTTGTAATAGATGGAATGCTGTGTCTTTTTCAAAGTCATTGGTGGCAGAGCCAAGACCAGAATCCATCCATTGCTCTGGCATTCCAAGGCAGTCCTTGTTTCCATTATAATCATGTAGAGAATAACACTTTCTGGAAGAATAATATGGAGAAAAGGCTTTTGGAAATAATCAAAGGATATGTTTGGAAGAGTAGTTTAGAAAATATAAAACACAGCTATAACTATAAAATATTGTTTTATTTGCACAAGTTTTATGTTCTATGACATGACTCACTTAAACCATGACCAATATATAATTCCCCTGTAATTTCACCATAACAACACTATAACCTTAATTGTTGTTAAATCAATAAAACATATAGCCTATGCATTGTTCCTGAGTTAATATATGGTATACTGCCATAGCAATACGAGGGTAAGAGTTTGTATGAAGCATTTTTAGATTTACGAATATATGCATGTATTTGAGGTGAAGGATAGTTGGTAAATATGCAAAAGTTACTTAGGTGTTGATATTTGTTTTGTGTAGGATGTGTAATGTTGAGGTTAGAAGGTACTTCCACTTCTGGCTTATGGGAACAAGGATCACTGTCCACTGTTTGGATGGGTGATAGCTGGCCATAAACTAATTACAGGCCTTTACTTCATTCTGGACCTTTTAGGAAAGGTCCATTCCTGTTCTCTTGTAGAAGCCACAAGTATCATGTCACATCTCCAGTACCTGGCTAGTGAATAGTAATAATGCATGACATTTATGGGACTCTTCTTGGTGTTAAGGCACAAAACTAAGCAATTCATATGACACTCAATTTCATCTTCAAAATAATTGGAAGAAGCAGGCATTATTATTATTATTTTTCTTTTACAAATGAAGAAATAAAGGCTCGGAAGGATTAGGTAACTTAGAATAGATATAATGTCTGAATAAGTGACCTGAGTGAGTTTCCAATAAGCATAGAGTTAATGAGTCTACAATGTAAGTTTTTAAGACTTCTATTTTTGTGCTTTAGATGCCTTACGCATATTTTCTGGTGATACTTCCTATAATTGAGGTGGTTTGCTAAGTGACTTCAAAATAAATGAGGAATTTCCATAATTAACATTTTATACAACAAAGAGAAAATAATGCCCCTAATGTCATTTAAATAACTACTTTGCCAGTGTAATGAACAAATCTGACAACGGAATTAGGAATCGGTAGGCCAGAATTTGGGTTCTTCATCTATCTGTAGTTTGTTTATTATGGACTACAAATCATTTTTCTCAGTCTCTATTCTTCAAAAGAAGACTAAACTAGCATATTGCTAGGATCTCTTTTAGTTTTAAAATCTTAGAGTTTCCAAGGTGCCTGGGTGGCTCAGTCAGTTAAGCATCTGACTCTTGATTTCAGCCCAGGTCATGATCTCAGAGTCATGGGATTGAGCTCCTTGTTGGGCCTCATGCTGGGTGTGGATCCTGCTTGAGATTCTCTTTCTCCCTCTTCTACCCTCCCCCACCTTCTTTTTTTTTTTTTTTTGAAGTAAAATCTTAGAGTTCCTGTAAAAATTTTCAGTGATTTTTGGCTATTTAAAATGCTGGGTTGGCTAATAGATAGGGGTTTGAATAGATACTTAAACGATATTTTCAGTCCACAAAGAATTGTTTAGTACTCTTTCTAGCACTACCTCAGACTGTATTACCAAGTCCAAGTTTTTCTTGATAATAAAAGTATTTTCCACCTACACAGGCTCATATTGAGCTTCCAATATTTGTTGTTACTCATTTCTATATGGAATATAATTATCATAAAGTTAAACTACTCAATAATCCAAAATAAGACTCTGGATTAGTAAATGTCTTTTACTCCTATACCTATAAATCATCTCTATAGGACAGTTATATAAAGACATCTATATTTCTGTTTAAGCTTATCATTTCTAGGCTAAACCATATAAATACCCTCAACCATTCTTTTAAATATGATTTTCTAACCTCTCACCATTCACCAATCCTCTCTGGATACCACTTAAAATGAGATACCCAGAACACAATGCTCTAAATTGTGCAAAGTAAGGCCAAGAGCAGCAGAATTACTGCTTCCTCAGCAACATTATACTTCTAGTAAGGCAGCATAGCTTGCCATTTTGGAGCAAATGTGCTATACTGTTGGCTCATCTTAAGCTTGTCTACTAAAAGTTCCAAGTCACTTTCAAAAGATTTGTTACCAAGTCAGGTCCTGTGCAATTGCTGTTTTGAACCTGTATTTATAGCACCTTACCATTATCTTGCTTAAATTGTATCTTGTTACCTCCATTTAATTGCCATTCTAGGCAATTATTTTAAAAAATATAACGTTGCATGTGAAAGAGGTCAAGTATTCCTAGAGATTATTTAACTTTAACAATATTGTCATCCTGTGAATTTCTAGTATAATTCTTGAGTTGGAAAACAGGCTTTTAGGAACATATGGAGGGAACACTGCAAAGACTTATGAAAAGAGGACAATGTCATGCTCAATCACAAACTAGACTGTGACACTGCACATTCATACAAATGCAGTTGCATGGACTCATAAGGAATGGATCAGCATGCATGTGTCAGTTGTGTAAGTCTCTAGGACTCAGAAATAAATGAAAAACATAAAGTTGTAGGATAAACATGCGCTCTTAGAAGACAATTCACCATAATGAAATTAGAATGGCAGAAAGAGAATTTAGAGGTGACAGAGACATTAACTGAAAGTGTGTGATCATTGTTCTCCTTGTCACCTTTTGGCAATTGTCTGTCATTATAGGCCATTCTTTTCCTCCAAATCTTGGAAATTTGTTGGGCTCCTGTCAGAGCTCCATTCTAGGGGTCTTTGTCTCAAATTATGTTGTTACAGATTTGTTTTTCTCTGATCCTTCAAGACTTTAATGAATGCCATTTTTTCACGATCCCCCTCTCAGCCAACCACACCATTAGCAATCAATATTATAAACTGATGTAATAATTAATAGCTCAACATGTAAACTGTCTCAGGAATATTTGCCCTTTAGTGCTGCTGGAGATATGATCCTTAATGTAGAGAAATTCATTTCCAGTGGAGCAATTTCAGAGATGCAGCCGGCAAGAATGTTCATAAAGGATGTATTTTAGAGAAGAAAAATTTTCTTTTTGCCTCTTGAATCCCATACCATAGGTTTTCAATTATTTTCTCAATCTTTAAATCCAATTCAACTAAAACTTATTTAAATGGAACTTGTTATGAAAATGCATTTGGAAGTAAGGCTCATCTTATTTTTCTGTATAATCTGTTATCGGCAACTGGATAGATTAGGTTCTCAAAGGCTGTCTCTTTTTTTTCACATGTGGGCTGACTACATTTAGAAAATACAACTAATCTAAAGAGATAGCTAGTATATTTACAGCTAATCAACTCTTTTGAATACATCAAGAAAATGCATTGCGTTAATCCGAGCCAGCTGCATGCAACAAAAAATACTCAATTTCTACAAAACTGTTTTTTAAGAGACTGTTTAATTGTGCCAAAATTTTAAAAGTCAGATATTAATCCCATGACTTTTAGAAAAAGTACATCAGAAAACAATTTTCTGTAGAATTTACATGTATTTGCTTCCAAAATATTAACTAAGAGTATGGCTACTTATATGTGAATTGAATAATACTGTCATGGAATTCTAACCAATTAAGATCTTGTCAATTTCTACAAAAAAATTTGATTAACTATCATAATTCTAACATTCGAAATAATAAATTCTTAGGGTATTTATATATCACAGGACCTAACATTTTGTAAGAGAAGAAATTATAAAAAACAATAGTTTTATTAGGCACAAAATTAAAGTGATTTTTTTTCTGTCAAGTGTTGAAACAAGTATAAAATAAATGTTTTTTATGTAACATTCACATTAGAAAGAAATCTATTCATTGTAGGAAATAGTTAAGTTTAATAAAATTTCCAAAGGTTGAACCACTACATAACTATAACCAATACCATAACTATAACTAAGCTATATATCTCAGGTCATAATATCAATAATAAGATTACATTCTGAAATCTTAATTGTATTTAAATTTTAGTCTTTATATTGTAATTTTTCCAAATCCTGCCACAATTCTTCCACAATTCACCTTTATCTGTATTGACTATCCAATAGACTAATTTACATTGATAGTTTGAGTAAACTTAAAGTGAAACATAATCATAATCCTAAACTCATCTTAATTTTTAAGCATATCTCAAATCAAGAAACTTATGTTTTAACTTGAAGGCTTTCCTGAGGATTGATAATTTTAGAACATCACTTTACTGAGCTATGATTGACATAGATGTACAGAGGTGTACATATTTAATGTATATCACTTGATAAGTTTGGAGATAAGTATACATCTGTGAAACCATCATCACAGTTTATGCCATAAATATGTCTATAATTATTTGCTAAGTAACTCTTTCAAGCTATATTTACGTACCGATCAATAGAAGTTAAGTAAACCCTTTGCCTAGGAGAATAAACTGAGACATATTTTGCAATCTTTTAGGTAATAACTTATTTTATATGTGGTTCTTCCAATTGCAACTTATGGTTCTCTAAAAACTGTGGAGATGTGGTTTTTCTAAACAATTGTAGATGTTAAAAATTGCATTGCATGTTAAAATATTGCACTGAGGTCAATGGAAAGTTGTAGCATGTGTCTTTCCCACTTTATATTCTCTTTTTGTTTGTTTTTTTTTTTTGTTTTGTTTTGTTTTTCCACTTTATATTCTCTACTATGATTGTCTTCTATTCATATAGTCCTGGATAATTGAATCTATACTCATAACTTCAATTATAACCCCCATATTGATTATTCTAAAATCTAAAATTCCATTCCTCTTTCTCTTCCTGAGTTCTTGGTCTGTATATCTAATGGCTACTAGATAATTCTCCTGATAGCCTCTAAGCATTGCAATTCAATAAGTTCCCAAATGAACTCATAGTCTTTGTCCTTAAACCTGCTCTTGTCTCATAGTCCTCACATATGATTTATGCCATCATCCACCGAGTTGACCCAGCTGGAAGCTCTGCCACACTTTTCTATATTTCTACTGGCTAATCTTTTCCCCTTTCTTTGTCTGTTGAGTAAGAAGACAAAATATAAATAGGGCACAATTTTACCAAAAAAAAAAGTGCATGTCATATTAAAGTAGAGTTAGCATGTTGTCATTGGAAGTAAGGGCTAAATAAATTGCCTTAGAATCTGTGAAACATACCAGAGATCACCCAGAGATTCACAGGAGGGGTACTTGTCAGGTCTCTCCCATGTAGTGGTTTCTCTTCTTACCCATTTCCAGTCTAATCCCAGGAAAGCAGCATATACAGACAGAATGGGAGAAGAAACACTAACATTTCCCTATGTAAAAATCCTGGTAATAACAATGAAAACCAATATTTATTGCGTCCTTGCTCTGTATATAGAAAGTATTTACCTAATTGCATTTCCTTAAGTAATTTAGTTTTTCTGTGAAATTCTCTATAAATGAGAAGGCATTAGTTCCATGCAACTTATCTGTACTTTTAATCTAGATGAGATCTTAAGATCTAGACATTGCCCACAACTGTGGTCCTAAACTACTCTAGATAGGCCTTCAGTCTTGCCATCCTCTATTAGCGAATTTCAGGGATTAAAAACAAGGGAGAGGAAATAATGACCCTCGGCCTATAGAGTACTGTATTTTAAAGAGTAGATCCTGTATTAGGCTCACTAAATTTAAAAGCATTCTCCCGAAGTTTCAATCCTCATCCACTGAATCAAAATCTCTGTTATTAAGCTTCTCATAAGATCTGTATGCATGCTAAAGACTAGGCACCTGAAGTCTAGGTAACATTCCTGTTCATGTATGTGTCATCACTGTGCCAGATGCTGAATACACAGGCTCAACAGGCGAATGTGACATCCCTAATGTATAGAGATTATCACAATTTTGATGAATTCATCTACCATGAAAAGCCAGGTCAACCTGTATTTCTACATTTCATTTTTAAAATACTTTTTGATAAACAACATGTACTTTTTAAAAAAGTACATCAAAAGCCAGTAATTTTCAAAACAGCTTTTGAGTTCGCTTAAGTAATACAAATATAGTAAAGGCATGTGAAAGCAGTAAAGTTCTGTATTATCTAGGTGCTTAAATGCAGCACTCTGAGAAGGACAAATATTTTTGAAGCTGAATTTGTGGTTAGATTCATCATTATTTATAAACAGGAATATATGGAAAAGTCCTTTACAAAATATTTTTAATAATTTAATTTTTTATCAAACATCTCATACTGCTAAGTACATATATTTTTAAATGGTAGGGTTTAAAACAAATAAATGCTTTTGGTGTTTTAAGTAGGTGTGCATGCTACTTTCTTGCTCCAAGTAGGAGAAATAAGAAAACAAACTTTTAGGAAAAATTCTACTTTTGGTATAGTCAATAGGAGAAAAATTTCAGTTTGTCTCAAGTTTGCCATCCTTTCACCATTGGGTTATTATTGAACCATGGCTTTACTCTTTTTTTAATTCTGGTACCCAGACATATGCTCCTTCCAATTTTCACTATACAACTTATAAAATGTGTTGGAAACTGTTTCAGAAGGAAACTATATTGTGAAGTGGGAGTATCATAAAAACTCTGGGAGAGCTTCCATTAACATAAATAATAGCTCAACATGTTATTATGTGCTTTTGTGTATTTTTTTTACCATTCTTTTGTGTATTTTTGCCTTTATAACTACTCTTAAGAGATATTCTAAAATTTTATTTTATTTTTCTTAAATTATTTATGAGAGAGAGAGAGAGAACACAAGTGGTGGGGAGGGGCAGAGGGAGAGAGAGAAGCAGACTCTGCTGTGCAGGAAGCTTGATGCAATATGGGGCTCAATCCCAGGACCTGGAGATCAGGACTTGAGCCGAAGACAGATGCGGTAACCCACTGAGCCACCTGGGTGCCTCATGAGATATTCTAAAATTTTAAATTAAATGTAGACTCTATTACAGCATTCTATTTTTGTTAAGCATATCTTATGGAGATTTTTGAACTTATTATTCCAAATCCACTATATTTTAGAGCCGAATACATTTTATTTTCAGAGTTTCATTTTTTATCCTATCCCACCCTGAGACCTGAATTATTACTCAAATTCCCATATTATGTATGATGATCATAACGGCACCTTTTGTGAAAGAAGCAAGAAGTGGAGAGTTATACTTAAAAGTTGAAAGAAATAATGGAAAGAGAAAGCAGCTGGAAAGTGTCTTGTTTGCCAAGTTGTATCTGCCAATTAAAATTACTTGACAAGGTTAAGAAAGGTTAATGTAAAATGTCATGCTATGAAGGTAACATATTTGAGGTAAAATTTCTTAAAATTTTATTTCCATTCATAAATAAATGCATTTCTACCATGGGCAAGCATTCAGATTATCTATCTATCTATCTATCTATCTATCTATCATCTATCTATCTATCTCATACTAAAGGATTATGTTTTTTGGCTTTTTCTTCCTCAAGAAGTTAAGTTTCTTTTTTTTTTTTTTAAGAAGTTAAGTTTCTAAAAGGAAAGACAGCATAACTACACAAGTAACTATATAATAAAGCAGAATAAAGTCAGTGTTCTTTTTTAAAAGGGTAAGAGATATATGTTAAGAATTTCTGAAAAGGGTAAAATGGGGGAGGCTCAGGCACTTGAGTTTAGCTTTGTTTGAAAGATGAACAGGATGTTGAGAGAAGAACGTAAGGTTGAAGGTCACTTTGCAGGCTGAAAACAAAAGGTTTAAAGTTGTGAGAATCTTTGTTAATGAGTGATAAGTCTAACTTTGTTAATGAGTGACAAGATTGGAGAAGGATAGATAACCAATCGCACAAAGTGTTTGGTGCTATGTTAAGTATATTACACATATAATCTATTCTACTTTAATTTCTTAAAAATCAATAGGATTTCACTTATATTGCAGAGAAGGAAACTCAGAATTGGAAAAGTTACTTACCTTGTCTAAGAGTACAGGGTTAGGAAGTAGAGGAGTTTAGATTTAAAGCCATGTCTGAAAGCCAATATTGTTTTTACTACTACAACATGGTGCTAAAATATGAATCCTCTATAATGCAAGGCCGACTTTGCATTTTGTTTCATGGACAGTGGGTAATTATTAAAAACATATAGAATATGTTATTTCTTTAGGAAACAAGAAAGCCATTCATTGGATGGATTGGAATGGGAGAGAATAGGGTAAGAGGGTTATTTAATACTATAAAATTCCCAAGGTAGTAACAATGGCATTCATAATAGAAATGGAGAAAAATGGGCAAACCTTCCCATAGATGGAATTCATGGAGAATGGAAATTAGATGTGGAAGATGAGAAATAATTTTTTTAATTAAAATTTAAATTTAAAAGCTGAATGACTGGGAAAACTGATGCCATTAACTAAAACAGGAAAATCAAGAGGACTAAACTTAAAATTTGGTAAAATATAACTACTTATGTCAATTCTTAAAAATCTATAGCTATAGTTTCTTAAAGAATGAATGCATTGTCAAATTCCTTAAGCAACAGAAACTTTATCCATTTCTCAGAAGGAGAGAAACCACAGAGTACAGACTTGGACAATGAGTTTATTAATTGAGTATGATCTTCAGAGTCTTTGAAGTGGTCCCAAAGTACCAATGATAGTAGATTTCCAATGAATTATTGATTCAGTATTTAGAAAATAGAAGGCGAATGTTGAGGCTTTATTATTTAAAACTAAGAGGGTTCAGAAATGTATTAAAGAAACCTAGTTTTGGAAAGGGTTCATAATAGTAAAAAAACAAAAAAACAAAAAACCCTCTAACCAAATAATCCAGTTAATGTGTGCTAATGATAGCATTAAATGTATTAAATGTATTACTGATGTTGTTTTCCTTTGGGTAGGTAATACTTTCTGAAGTGGTTTTTTTTTATCCTGATATTCATTTCATAGCAAAAGTGTTGTTGGGGATATAAAATGAGATAAAATATGTAAAAATTCAAAAAAATATGTAAAAATTCTCTAAAAACTTAGTGAAAGCTGCTGAGATACGGCTTTGGCTTGATAGGATGAATAAGTCAATGTATTTATAATGAACATAAATAACTGGTTTCCCAAGGAAAAGGGAACCAAAATACCAAAAAAGAGTACAGTTGAATAGTCATAATCTACAAATAAGCTATTATTTGGCTTTGAGTCATCTTTAAAGGTCATTTAAACTCATAAACATGCACTTCCAGCCTAGTTAACTTGTGTTTCTAATTAATTATCATTTAGAGGTTTCAATTTTATTTGAATCATTTCTCATCCAAGATTTTCTTGTTCCCTCTTTCTCAATTTAAGATTCAAGACACTTCATGCATTTTAAGATAATAGTCACTAGAAGAAACTCTTTAAGAATGCAATGACTATAAATGGCTTTTTACCATTGCCAGGCTCTTGTCTTTATAGAAATCAGAGTGAACTTTGTGTTCCCATATTCTGACTTTCAGAGTAAGTGAAAATGTAATACATCAGACAACAAAACTCAAAATCAACTTTATGATAATGTTTCATAATAGAATGGGATTAGTTACCGTTGTGGATATCTTTGAAGTTCCTAAAATCTTGTCTTTGAGAAATTTATTCTATATATTCAATTTATAGACAAAAAAATAATACTTGCAGATAAATTCCAATTTTTTTCCTGCACAAGTATCTTGTCAGTTTTCTTACTAGGTTACCCAACATCCTGAGTTGTAAGTAATCGATTATTTTAATTATTTATAATCATTATTTTAGATTATTAATATTTTAATTACTTTTTATTGGGCTATTTGAGAAAAATTACCACTGATTAGAAAAAATATTCAATGCTATCCAGATCAATAAGATAATTCCTGTGATTACTCTTATTTTCTGTTTTATTTTTAAAAGGCTACTCTTAGGTAATTCATTTGCCATATCCTCTCCTTCTTTGGTGATATGAATATTAACATTATAAAGTATCTTATGAATTTACTGGGAGGTTTCAAAATGCTCTCCGTCTTTGTCCAGGAGAGGCACTGCATGTGTATTTCCGTTTCTTCTACAACACTTCAGTTGGCTTGCAGTTATAAGCTGTCCTAGAGGAAAGATTTGTACATGAGACATGTCTCTGTGTCAGGGCTCTTAACAACTTTAGCCTGCAGCAAAATCGAAAGTTCTTTTAGAATTTTAACACCTATAATTAGTAAATCTATTCAGTGCATTTTCTGAACCTCCTCACTCATGTATTGAACATTCCTACAGTGCTATTTTCTTGTCTTTTTTTGAGATAAAGAAGGAAAAGTGATTTAAAAATGAACCAGCACTTCAGCAGGTTCATTTTTACCTTCAAAGATAAATGCTTTTCCTTTCCTGATAAAGGGGCTACAATTTCCTATATTTTTATCTTAATGTATCTTCAAGTCCTCTTGTTTTCTTTCACATCTCTTCTATTGTTTTGCAAATTTTTATCTTCAGTAAATTCATAGAGAGTTTGGGGCATAATTATAATAATATTTGTATAGTGTTGTACATTATTATCTTATGCTTTTAAAAAATGATCTTATGCATTTTCAGGAGCCAAGGCCAGGCTATGTTTCACAGTTTGCTGGAGCCAGTTCATCTTGGTTCCTGAGAGCCAACAGTATGCATCTTTTTCCAGCTCCATATTTCTCTCTTAAACCATGTTGGTAGCTTGATAAGGGTATGAAATTGGATATGTGGGAGTATTTATACCATGGAAATTGGCAAATACTACAAATCAGGTCCTTTCTTTTCTTCTGGAGAGTCAATTGTTAAATATTTACCAGCACATCCACTGTACATAAATGAAATTTTCACAGCTATCAGCCTCCTCCCTTGGCACCACACCTCACCCCCACCTGGTTTGTCTCTACCAAGAACAGATTTCATGTCCTTTAGTGCTGTGGCAACCTGTGCACAGAATGTCAGACCATAACATCACATATCATGGAAGAGGCAGGCTCTGGGCTCTCAAGAGAGGAAGAAAAGTGCTATCGTTTTTCTAGTACCTACTCAAGTTACTTCTGAAGCTTCCAGGAAAAGAAAAAAAAGTTTGAAAAACTCAATGTCCTGGAAACAAATAATTGTATACAATTATATCATGCATCAGTGATTACTGATCTGTCCACACACAGATAAACAATAGGCTGAGACACACGTATAGTCATGCTTATAGGAGGCAAAGATTTTTGTGGAATGAATTAGATTTTATTTGTTTCAGGTGTGTGTTTGGTGTTCAAATATATTCTCTGCACTGCAAAGTCTGGAATGCATGTACTCAAATTAGTTCAAGTTCTAAATCTATAATACCAGGATTACTTTGTTTTTACTACTATATTTTGACATTTCTTCACAGTCCAAGCGATCATTACCAAATATTTGAGGTGGGAGTATTAGTGAATTCCAAAAATGTTCTAGCAACAGCCAAGTCATAAAATAAATATTTTAACCCACACACATTGTATTCATTATATTCTAAAAAAGAAAAAAAAGAACTCTTGATACCAGTCATGTATATTAATGATTACACAATTCTGTAATCCTTCTTGCACTTGTAAAAACTGTAGAGCTTCTCTGTTTTAGCAATATGATTTTTCTGCCCTGAGTAGAGACATACTCTAGGTCAAAGCTGTGTGGTCTTTGTATGTGAAGCAAATATCAAATAATAGAATTTTTTGCTTGTTTTTTTTTTTCATAATTTGCTTGGTTTTGTTCTTAGTTTTTCTTTTTTAAAGGACTACTGCCCACACCAATTGTATTATGCTAAAATCCAGTGTTGATAGCTGGTATCCCTGTAGACCACAAAGGAGGGATGCTGTTTAATCCAGGGAGGCCAGCCTTCCCCTGTACACACTGCTCTTTTCCTCTACTTCTCACATTTTGTAAGTCTATTTCCTTCTAGTCTGTTTCTCCCAGACTCAAGCATTGCCATTCAAGGCCATCAGGAGTCCTCCCTGACTGGACTAGTGACACTGGTCTTTTCTCTTCCTTACTACTTTGCAAATTAGAGCTTTCCTTGACATGTGGGCCAATTGTAGTCTCTATTCTCCCCCCACCCCCAACAATTCATTTCTCAAAGACAGACCTAGCAACTTGTTTTCTGTGTCCTCTACATCCTGCACAACAGATCCATGTACAATGCTAGACACAGGGCAGGCACACAGTCAAAACTTTAACTGATTCATTTATTTAGATTTTAAAACTATTAAGTAGACATACTCCTTGGTCATTATTAAAGTTATAAAAAGAGCAATGGCTTATTTGATATCATGTCTGTTTTTCAATGCAGGCAATAGCTGGTCTGAGAAACTGCATAGTTCCTGGCATGGCACTTCACATTTAAGAGCTAGATGTCCTGTCTACACTCCTTTTTAACTTGTTCATATGAGAAAGATCCTTGCATATACACTGGCTAGAAGAGTCTGTGCACTATGTATCCAGATAGAGTAGGTACAGTATGCAGACTCTCAAGGCATTAAAAAAAGGGCAATTCTGATTCTTTTTTTGAGAAAAAAATTTGATATTTGATCAAAACATGACATATATTCAAGTTGAATTTCCTTGCTAATTATTGTATTCATCAATCTCAAATCAAACAGTTGAGAGCTTGCTATCTGTATATGGTTATTAAGACACCCTGATAAACATACTAGATATGGCTTTGGAAAATCAATTATTGCTTTTCTTGTACCTTAACCTCATATAAATCCACAAAAAGGATCCCATTATTTAAAATATCTTGCTCAAAGTCCTTTCTACAAATGTATTTTGCAGGATGAATAGTAAACCCCTAAGAGATATGTCTACTAAATTTAGAATATCTCAGATGGGGTTTCATAATATTGGATTGTTCTGCAATCCTTTCTTTCCTCAGACTGGCTAAAGATACATTCTTTATCCAAAAATATTTTTAATCTAGTCCCACAATCTTTTTTTCCAGCATGGGCAAATATAGCTTAAAACTCTCGTTTTATCTTAACCTTGTGTGTCTTGATTCCTTATGAATGATCCACTCCCAGTGGCATGGAACAGGAAAGCACAAGGGAGGAAGGTTAAGAGCAGGCCTTAACCTGGACTTTTACTTTTGCTCACAGATTCTATGACTCCTCTCTTTTCTTCCTTCTCCTGTTTAATTTTCTTTCAATTAAGTTAAAACACAACTTCAAAAGATGAACAACTAAAATATCAGGATATGAAAGGAGCTTAGACTAGTAAAGACTGAAATGCACAAAGGGGTTGACTATCTGGAAGATTATTAATAAATGATAAGCTTGATTTTACATTCAAAATAAAGTATTTTTCCTCTCCAGTTCCTAATGTAGGCATTCAATTTTGGCACACTGGAACTGTGCTATGGTAGATTGGGCATTATCAGGTCCTCTAAATATCAGCAATACTTTGAGTTTTTTTAAGAGGTTATATTTTAAATCACTCAAAATAGGACTGAGGATCTGTATTAACCATTTATGCAAATATACTCTATAGACCTATTTGAGGAAACAAATACACTCACCTCATCTCCCACAGCCCCAACACCCTTGCCTTGGAGCAGGCATTCATCTGCTTTTTCCTAGACAGTGTTATTATCTCTTCTTTGTTCTTGCCTCTTGCCAAGCCATCCCCCACACTATTAGTAGAAGTACCTTTCTAACCTTTACAGTGGCTTCCTATCCTCTACAGGATAAAAATCTAAACTCAACTAGCACATAAGACTCTTTGGGATCCAGTCCTTGCCTATATTTCTTGGTTCTTTTCTCTTGGCAGTCCCTCTTGTTTATGTCCCAACTATAGCCAACTAACCCTCAAATGCCACCAGTTTCCTATACCTCTGTGCCTTTCTCATATGGTTTATTCTGCCTAATTTTCCCTGTCTCACTCCTATGTTGCTACAAAATATTCACAATGTTTATAGGATAGATGTTGAGGAAAGGTAACAGTTTCTGCGAGAGGAAAATTAAACCTATTTGTTGATGCTCGTTAAGGAAATAAGCATGTAGACATAATTTTTCATCTTCAGAATTGTTTGGTGTGGCTCAATAAACAAGGTTACTTTTTAAAAAAGTCACTATATTATGATCCCAGGACAAAGCTGATCTTTTTTATTGGGGGAGTGAGATACTTATTAAAACCTGGCTTTGAATAGCTTGTGAACTTTTTCCACTCCCAAATACCTGTTGTATATAGAGAAAACTTCTATTAGTATTATTGACTAATTATCGTGATAAGTCCAATGAGAAATGGATTAGGCAGGGTATGATTTTCTAAGGATAGGTAGGAATTATCAGAAGCTCCATGTATAGTTTTAAAAAGTTCAAGTGATTCTGAAAACTTTTTCCCTGAAAGATGTTCTTTGCCCAACAATGCCTGCCCCCACCTCCTACCCCAGCTTATTCCAAGAATCACTGGTTGAAGAAAAAGGAACAAATTCAAAATAAGGAATTAATTTGAATGAATATTTTGAATGAAAACATGTAACAGTGACATTTCTTGGGGATCAATAAAATGAGTCAACTTAGTCAACATTTCCAAATGGCAAGAATATATAGTAAAAATTCCAAGTTTGCAAATTATTCTAATATCTTTAAATTAGTGAAATAAGCTAATGATGAAATGCTGGTAGACAGAGCATGTGTATATAGGTAAGTGGATAATTGGCAGATGAGTTTGAGTGTAATATGATAAAATTTAAGTTATACTTATAAGATAAAGGGTTCTTAATAATAACTTCCTCACAAAAAAGGCACGAAGAAATCACTTTGGATGTTTCCCTAAAGATATTATCTTAATGTGCAATTGTAGCCAAAAGACAAATAAAGTAATGGGCATCATCAGGAAGAAAGTAAGACAAAAAACAGAACATATTATGATAGTTTTGCATAAACAATATGATATATCTACATCTGGAATACAGATGTCCTCTTTGCTCAGCATTAATAAAGACTACACAGTACAAATGGAAAGATATTGGAATTAAAATGAATGAATGATATGACATATATTACATAGGCTAAAAAATTCAGAAATGATATAGAATAACAAATATTTATTTAAGATGAACCATATTCAATGTTTATGAAATCATAGTAACATGGATAAGAAGAACAGAGACTTGTTAGTCATTTCATGAAATATTAGGACTAGCATTCACTTCTTAAAGTCTTAATGTACTAGATCTAAGCAAGGCAGATAAATAGTTGTGCTGTATTATACAGCAAACAGAAAGCATGAGAAAGTTGTTATGCATAGAAGTGTTGCATGCTAAAAATATAAATATGTTGAAGCAAAGTTCAGCCAAAACTAAAAAGGAGAATCTACAACTGGTTAGAAAAGTAGAAATGCTTGGAGTTTGTCTTAATTGTTTTGAGTTGGCATCATAAAATGTAATCTAAGATGGACTGTTGTTTGAATTAACCATGGAATTTTGTGTTTTTGTTTTTAAAGACTATATTTTTGGGCAGCCCCAGTGGCCCAGAGGTTTAGCGCTGCCTTTGGTCCAGGGCGTGATCTTGGAGACCAGGGATCGAGTCCCATGTCGGGTTCCCTGCATGGAGCCTGCTTCTCCCTCTGCCTGTGTCTCTGCCTTTTTCTCTCTCTCTGTGCCTCTCATGAATAAATTAAAAAAAAAAAAATAAAGGCTATAGTTTTAAGTAATCTCTACACCCAATGTGGGGCTCAAACTCACAATCCCAAGATCAAGAGTCGCATGCTCCACTGACTGAGCCAACCAGGTGCTCTGAGTGCTTTTTTATGTAATTAGGTCAACTCCAAAAACATAATGCAAATTAGAAGGAAATTTAACAAATACTTCTGGTTAATCTTTTATTCTTAGTTTTTCTGATGTTTAGTATGATTAGGAAACTCATTAAATCTTTAATCCTGGAATGATTACTAACTTTCATTTGCTGATTTATAATATGACACACTAGTTACTATGGGTTTATGTGTCATCATACCTACTTCAGCATTTAATGAAAGCCTTCCAGGTACAAAACTCTGTATCAAGTACTAGGGATTTGCAGAAGTATAAGACAGTCTCCTCAAATAGCTTATAATTTAGATGGAAAAAAAGGACTAAACTTATCAATAACCACAGAAGAACAGAGGTGAGTACTAAGTCATAGTATAGCAGTTGTTGTCCTTAAAGAGATGATGGCTGATTGGAAAATTCTGCAAAACATTAACGGAGGAGCTTGAATTTCAGTTTGGCTTTCAAAGAAAAGTGTCACTCAAGTAAATGTAAGCTGTTAAGATACTCACCCCCAAGCTTCACCTCAGACCTACTGGATCAGACTTTCTGACAAGTAGGAATGGGCACTTGACATTTTTAAAAATTTCATCACATGATTCCAGTCAGCCAGTCCATGAGGAAATGTTTGGGAAATACTGAAATAGAGAGTCTGTATAATTATGGGTACTGGTAGGCAGAAGCAGGAAAAGTACCTGGAAATCTGTTTGGGAGAGGAAGATGAATAAATCAGTGACTTTTGGGGCCAGCGGCTCATGCAAATTATAGGGGAACAATGGGAGAAAATTGCAAAAGTAGACTACATCAAATTTTGGAGGGCTTTGAATTCCAAGTATAAGAGGTTTTAATTTGTTTTGCTTTTTAATAGAGTGTACCATTGAAAGTTTTGGAGCAAAACAGTAACTTTTATAACATGTTCCCTGGGGGCAGAAGTCTAGGCAAGAAACTGAAATAACAGTTAAGGTACAAATAATAAGACCTAGACTAAATATGACAGCAATGGGAACAGAAGAGAAATGTTAGATCCATATTTGGTGATACAGAAAGGGCACTGGGAGTACCTAGTAAGAGTTTGGGATGTCCAGATCTCCTTTTTAATATTTTAAATATCTTCCTCTATAAACTGAGATGTTTTATTTTCTTCCTTTTTCCTTTAACTTTAATTTCTGTGAAAAATATAACTATTTTGCATTAGAACTCATTGTTTAGACTAATAGCTAAGGATGTGTACCTAAAAATTCTTAAGAAAACCAATGGCCAAAGTGGCTTTAAATCACACTTTAATTTTTCAATGCTGATTACCAGCAAGATTTGAAACCAAAGTGTTTAGAATTATCTTATTGTCTGTGTGGCAAAACATTTAATACAAGTTAAAGAGGGAAAGAAAATATTAAATATCTACCACACAGCAAAAATTCACAGGACATATTAATAGTTAGAATAGAGGGATGAGGTGGATGTGTGGTTTATCTCCGAAACTGGTGTCTTTACATATAAGATGAAGCCTAAATGTCTTGACTTCTAGAGATAGCTGTAAGTAAAATGTTAATGAAAGTTTCCATATCTTCTTCCCTTTATGACCATTTTTCCCTTTCAGTTTCATTCTTGGTACCGTGTGCTCATGCCCTTCAAGCAATATCAAATTCTGCTTTCAGAGAAGATATAGTCACTTATGCCACAGTATGGGTACATACTGTATTTGTATTTTCAACCTTATCTCTAATCCTAGGTAATGAAACTTTTGCTCTCCTATTGAAGGCACCTAAGACTTTGGGAAAAGCCAGAAAATGGGGGAGATTTTCTAGGTTATAGGAAGATATATTTTTCTCATATATTCTGGAATTATATCATCTGCACCTGTTGTGATAATTTTGGAGCCATTTTTAGAATGTAGTAAAGTGTTGTATTTAGCAATTGTAAGTATTCTACATGATCAGATTAAAAAAAACTCTTTCTGAATAACAATTTAGAACCTATAGGGATTGCAGAAGAGTATTTCTTCCTGTTTGATTCAGTGAGAAAACTAGCCCCTTTGTATTCCAGAGACCATAAATGATACGGAAAAGGTCAGGAAACTAGCATAGAAATATAACTCTGTTCAATACAATTCAACGATGTTCCCATGACATACGTTAGTAATATGCCACTGGAATCATCCTATTTGTTGCACAGCTGAATAGTTTGTTTCTAATTCTGGCATAGCTCTAACCCTGCTGAAATAAGCTGTTGCAACTTAAATTCTTTCAAAAGAAAACATTGGCATCACTGTACCACACACTAATGTACTTTCTAAAGATTTTTAAATGCTTTGTTTTCTGAATAAATCTCTAAATGAACTACATGCTTTTTACTTTGAGAAATCATTTAAGTGTTTTTTGCATCATTACAGAATAGATATAGGATTGATGAGATTTGTCTCCCCCTGCCCCCACGATAATGGTGGTGTGGAATCAATTCTCTTATGCAGGACATTTCAGTTATATTTGATACAAGCACTTATGCAATCATATGTAACTGTTTTGAGTTTCATGTTGGTTTGATGGGAATTACACTTCCCGGGTTTTGGTAATAATTTATCTACTCGTGTTTCTTTCTTGCTGGCTTTGATTTCATTAGTCTTCTAATTTCTTTTAGTGTATTCCAAGGTTCTGTCTTAGATCTATTATTTAACAGTTACAGGGCATGCTTTTTTTTTTTAAGGGTAGAGTGATCCAAAGATAAGATTAGCATTATCAACCAAATATATTAATTGTGTTATTTACAGTAGTGGGTTCTAGGGTTCATGGGAAAAGTAAGAGAACCTGGACCTGCTGGAGGTTACTATCTCCACAAAGTCCTTTGTGTCACCTACTTAGAGTGAAAGATAATAAAGAGATGTGAGGAAAGTGAACTCACTTCTTTTCCAATTCAAACACTGAATCACTGTCTCCAGGCATTAAAGCCAGCATGTGTACAGCATATCCACTGAATGGTCCTAATCCAACATTAGCTTAAAAAAAGAGATTTGTCTCCAATGTTAAGCAATCACTCTGCTTACATGATGGAACAAATTTATTTCAACCTAAGATAATTTGATGTTTGTCTGTTTCCTTATAACTTTTCATAAAGTCAATTTTGAATAATATGCATACATTGCTAAAGGTTACCTCCTTCATGTTCATTAAAGGAAGATGTAAGGGAAATAATTTACTTTGCAGCAGAATCCAATAAGGTTAAATTTGTACTAACACAATAAAGAATACTGAAGAAATGCATTGATTCAACATATTTGCAATACCTTCAAAATTGAGTAAATGTATCTATTTAAGGATAGAAGGAGTGATTGGTTTCCAAAGGTCTTTCCACTGTAAAATTGTATGAAGTCAATATTTTCCTTTCCTTCAAGTCCCTTTTACTCCTGCTATTCTTGCCTTTATTCAATATTATATTTTCTGTTACATGAAAAGGAGAATACTGATGCATAGGTTTAGGGTATGTCTCATGCTCAGTTGTAATTAGGGAATTGAACCTATAATGTTTGCTGGTTTTTCTTTTATGGACCAACTATCAATAAATTATAACTGTTGAATGGTAGGAGTATTGTTAATTATATGTGGACACCCTCCCTTTCACGTCCAGTTATGACAGCATATTCTTATTTGTCCATCTCCAAACCCCTTTCTTCTGGCCCCTGCCAATCCATTGACCACCAGATTTTTGTTTCACTCTGACACTAAGTAAGCAAAGAACTTTAGAGTTTTTTTAAAAATTTTGTTTCAAGATTTATTTATTTTAGAGAGAGAGAGCGAGAGCAAGAGTGCATGAGCAGGGGGAGGGGCAGAGGGAGAGAAAGAGAAGCCTCAAGCCTCAAGAGAAAGTTTGATCCCAGGACCCTGAAATCATAACCTGAGCCGAAATCAGGAGACTGCTGCTCAACTGACTGAGCTCCTCAGGCGCCCCAGGTAAAGAACATTGTTAAACTTATCCCTACACATTTTGGGGTTAAGGATATAAAAATAAAATCTTTTGATTTTTAGCAACCTAATTAAAAGGTGGGCAAAATATATGAACAGATATCTTACCAAAGTAGATACACAGATGGCAAATAAGCATATGAAAAGATGCTCCATCCTTAAAGGTTCTACCTTTAATTGGGATGAAGATAGACTTGGAAATGGCAAGGTTCCTGAATGAATAATATTTTTAATTGATGTACCTTAAAGTATCTTTCACAAGGAGATTAACAGATCTAAAAGTAGATTGCTTGGGAATACATTAAGTAATGGCAGAATTGGTATCCTAACAACCCTGACTTTCTAATCTGTTTGTCCCATGTGCTGTGGCTTTTACTCCAGAAAACACAAGGATGAAGAAACAAAAGTTACCACTCTTTTGTTCAAATACAGAATAAGAAGTAATGTTTTTACAGATCCACAAAGATCTGCAGAAGAATGAACTATGTAAGCTTATGAAATCCTGCCCTTTAAACCAAAAGCCAGGGAGTTAAAAAAAAAAAAAAAGCCAGGGAGTTGGTCAGAAAATAGAACATATATAGTATGCAGATATTAAGGTAGCTACCAAACTTACTGTACATGATTTTTTTTGTCTACAGTGTTATCTATTGCCTTATATAAGACAAATATAAGAGTTTGTCTTTTTTGTGGATCTGAATTTATGTCTAAGAGAAGTTTATGTGTGTAAGTGACAGCAAATTTGCTCCCTGTGATGTAAGACATATTACATGGGTACAATTGTTAACATAATGATTGTGGTAGCAGAATGATAGAGTTAAGGGAAAAAAAAGGTCAGCTCATACAATAGAACATGAGAAATGAAACAATAGGTCAAGTAAATTGGCCATTTAGCCTTGTTAATATTTTTGTCAACAATGTTGTCAACAATAGAATCAATTAATTACTTAGGATGTCACCCTTACAAACTAGAGAATATACCCAAAATGACTTGCCTGTTTATTTTTTCCCTGTGGCTTAACATTCATAAATCTATCTAAATATTTTTGCCTATTTATTATTTAAACCTGTATCACACTTCTAATAAGTGAGGAAACTTGGTATAAACTGCTATTGCTTTTTAAAAAAATTCTCCAGAATTTACTTTCAGAATTTAAGTGCTCCCCTCATGTATCTTAAAAATTAATGCTGGGGGAGTGTGGATGGCTCAGTTGGTTTTCTGACCTCCATTTAGGTCATGATTTCAGGATCCTGGGTTGGAGCCCCCACGTTGGGCTCCATGCTCAGTGGGGTGCCTACTTGTCCCTCTTCCTCGATTTTTACCCTGCTTGTGCTCTCCAATAAATAAAATATTTAAAAGTAATTAATGCTAATTCTTTGTTCATATTGCCAGTAATATTTGTGATTTTAAGGTGTTTTAACTTTACCATTTAAATTTTTTTCATTAAGAACTTATTTTTGGAGCAGCTTTAGGTTCATAGCAAAAATGAGGCAATAGTACAGAGATTTTTTTAAATATACCTCCGCCCCAGATATGTATAGCTTCCCTTATTATCAACACCCCCCCACACACCGTACAATTAATAAACCTGCACTGATACATCATTATCACCCAAAGTCCATAGTTTACATTAGGGTTTACTCTTGATGTTGTACATTCTATGAGTTTGGACATGTATCCATTATATTATCATGCAGAGTATTTTTGACTGCCCTAAAACACTTTCTTTGTCTATTTACCCTTCTCTCTTGCCTCCAACCCCTGGCAACCACTAATCTTTTTACTATCTGCCTTTTCCAGAATGCCATATAGTTGGAATTATACAGTGTGTAGCCTTTTCAGACTGGCCTCTTTTACTTAGTAATATGCATTTTCGGTTCCTTTATGCCTTTTCAGGAGTCAATAATGAAAAAAATTTTGCTTCATCACACAGAAATCCCCCCATCCCAGTTCCTTGAATATTTCTTTTCCTTGAATTATATTTTAAAGGTTGAGAGGATACATATTAATATAGGTGAGTTAGCATGAAAACTAAAAATTATTTTAAAGTTTAAAATGAAGGAAGACAGTGGTTTAGTAGTTATTAGGCCAATCAGAACATTTAATTATGTCCCTGACCAAATACACTCTCTTGGGCACATTAAAGCTAAGAATTGGTATCAGCAAATAATATTATTTTAAATGTTAAATGCTTTTTATGATTTTTGTTAAGCCTTTATTGTTGATTAGGAAATCTTAATCATTATATATATAATGGTGTGTGTGTATACATATATATTGTACTATATATATATATATATATATACACCATTATATAATATATATTACATCATTAGATACAATATGTAATGATTATTTAAAAATTTTATATACATTTTCTTTTGAAATTATTTGGCCTAAAATATGTCATTGAATTTGCCATTAGCTATAAATATTCTACAACCTTTGTAAATTCTCAGGAATCTTGTCACAGAAATCTTCCACGGGAGGCAACCAGCGGAATCCCTTTGTACCCATATTTTCTTCCTTTATTCCATCCTCCAACTGGGATGTATGTTCTACTTTGTCTTATGAGAACAAAGTGACAGTGAACAGTGAGCTGAATGGAGCCCAGAAACTTGCAAATGCTTTTGTGGAGCAAAGTTGTCACTTCTCCCAATGTTTATTAGATGCAGAAACAAATGATTTTGTTCAAAACAAACCTAGTCTTAACTAAACTAATGTACCTCAATTACATTTTCCTCTCAGGTGTATTCTTTACAAAATGCACATAAAAGTCCAGGAGCCCATTTTTTCAGTTACTCTAAAGTACGGGCCAGAAAGGCAAGTTCTGTTTTCAACACTACTGTTAATAGCCAGATATTTACTTTCATAGCTTTTCCCCGCCCCCCCACTTCTAAAGTCATGAGATTAAAGTAGAAGAAGAAATGAAAACATCTGTGCTTTCATGTCTTTCATTTTCCAATTCAGAACCTCAGTGTCCCTAGAGATCTGCAGTCTTTTCTGGTGCAGCCATTCATTCCCACATGGGCCATCATTTATTAGCTTGATAAATCTGCCCCAGGCCTTCTTCGTGTCTTGATATACATGTCAGGAATATTCAGTCCCCTAGGAAGCTGTCTCAAACCTGTGTTGTACTGCTTTCCAGTCAGGAAACCACCAATTTCCTCTAGCTTTTCTCCTTATTGTTACATAAAGCATGAGATACTGTTGCCAATGCTTCTGAACAGCCAGACTCATCATTGTTGGTTATAACAGCATAACTATTCATTTCTAAAGAAAACAGTTTATTGCCATTTAATCATGCCATGCATGCTGCACTCCGCATGTATTTTTATTTCTCTTCCACCCAATTTATTCTTTTTGTTATATTCTTAATGATAGTTTGGATTCCCTAGACTCTTGAGATTTTTTTTCCTCGTGGATTCCCTTCTGAATTAGTTTTTTTCTGTCCCCTCTAAACATGCTTATCTTCTCTAATAAGCTGTAGCATAGAAAAGAGTATCTCAAGGTTTTCACTTTCATATCTAGCCAAGAAAATTTATATTTATATTGCACATGATTGGTGACCATTCAGACAGAAGTACAAACACAACAAATATATCCCAAGTCACTCCAAATAGTTCCCTTGGTGTCCTTACATCCTGGGATTTTCCCCAGCAAGCTGTTGAGTTCAAGAAAGCATTTCTTTTAATTCTTTCAGGCTGATTCCTTTGTCCTTTGCCTCTATATTTTGTTAATCTTCTAGGAAGTGGGGCACAATATTGGAATGAACCACCTTAATGTCAAATATAGCTTCTTTCAGTAAAAATGACACAAATACTCAACATATACTTGACAGAAATGTTTAAAATTATTTCTCTCCCATTTATTCATTCCTTTTGCTATGCCCACTTCTTCAACTTCTAGGCCCAATGGATGTTGAAGCTAAGGCATAAGGATAGGAGCTGGGAAAGTCAAGCATCATTTCAAACCTGGCTAATTTTAAGAATGAGTACAGAAGAAAAGTTAAGAAGATGCTATTTTTACTGGGGTGGGACTAATAGTGTGGTTGTGTTTTGTGAAGATACTGAGTTTTAAATTTTAATTCTTAGAATGTGGTATAGATCAACAAACATTAGCTGTTATCATGATGTTTATTATTATAGTAAATTACAAATGTAATTCTAGGGAAGAAAAAACGAAACTTAAATATGTACCTATTTATTTGAATACAGGTATCTTTTTCCATAGAAAATATCAATAGGTTGCATATACCATATTTAATAAGTACTATTTTTGTGTTTGTATGTGTTATGGTAGGTAGTCTCAGGCTGGGTAAGTAATCACATTAATAATTTTAATAGCTTCCAACTGAAAAAAGAAATAAGAACAAATGTTCATTATTGGATACTCTGTGAAGCTAAGCGAATAACTGACTAATCTCTCTGTGATTTCTTGCAGATATCATGGAAATCAGGACAGTGGCAGTTGGAATAGTGGCAATCAAAGGGGTGGAAAGTGAATATTATCTTGCAATGAATAAGGAAGGAAAGCTCTATGCAAAGGTATTGATAATTGATAGTTTAGACTTAATTTTTTGAACTTACTTGTGTCAAAAACATCTTGCATTTTTTTTTTTTTGAGGGGAGAGAGAGAAAAGAGAGAAGAGGTAGGGGAGGGGCAAAGGAAGAGGAAAAGAGAGAGAATCCCAAGGAGGCTTTATACCCAGCGTGGAGCCCAATGAAGGCCAGATCTCACAACCCTGAGATCATGACCTGAGCTGAAACCTAGAGTCAGACACAACCAACTGAGCCACCCGGGTGCTCCAAAACATCTTGCCTTTCTGAAAAGTAAAGATGAAACTAATTTCTTTCAATTATATAATTTAATAATTTCATTAAAACACTTTATATTCAAGTATTGAGAAAAATGTTTTTCTGCAGGACCTTGGACAAATTGCTTAAACTCTCTGGGCTGGGGTGTCTTCATTTGCAAAATGAGCTAAATTAACCAGCCTCTCAGGATACTTCCAGCTCTGAGATTCCATGTGCATTTTAGATACTTGTAATCTAAAATTTCCTTCTGAGAGTATTAAAGCTCTTTTTGTTGAAGTTCACACAATCTATACATTGCTGACATGAAAATTCTTGGGAAAAACATTCAGACATTTGTTTATCGACATCAATCTCACATTCATGGACTTTGAAATGTAAGCATTCATGTTATTCCAACTTTATTACAATGTGAAATATATAACAGTTCATTCCATCATAAAAAATATAATCGACTTTCCTTTGTATTCCCACAGCCCACCATAACTGGCACAGGCTAATTACATAATAACATAGATTTAACTGAATGAACGACTGATTGAATGAATAGTTGGACGGATGAACAAATAAAATTAATTTTCTATCACCATTGCAAGCAGTGAAGCAGTGTAGTAGTAAACGAAGAAAAGTTGTGAAATATGTCCTTCGACTCAAGGAGGCAGATGCTCTGCTAATTATATCTTATCTCAGCAGTTAGGGAATGAGTGATGGGCATGGTAATATGAGAGCTGCTACTTAGGGTGAAATAGTTCCTAATACTAAAGAATAATAGCAGCAACTAACTGCCAAAAAGTTAGATATTTGAAAATATGTTGCATAACTAAATATGTATCATTTTATCCTTTTAAAAAAATTTAAGATATCTATTTTTTTTTGCAAATATGCTAACCTATATTTAACAAAATGCATTAGGCCCACTCAAAAAAAAAAGAAAAGGTCATATATGTTTTAATTTTACTAAATATTACTTGCTTCTTATTCTTTGAATCCCTCTAAAAATCATTTGGATAATGTTATTTGTTGTTTTAACAGAAAGAATGCAATGAAGATTGCAACTTCAAAGAATTAATTCTGGAAAACCATTACAACACATATGCATCAGCTAAATGGACACACAGCGGAGGAGAAATGTTTGTTGCTTTAAATCAAAAGGGGGTTCCTGTAAGGGGGAAAAAAACGAAGAAAGAACAAAAAACAGCCCACTTTCTTCCTATGGCAATAACATAATCATATATGGTATATAAGAAACCAGTTCCAGCAGGGAGATTTCTTTAAGTGGACTGTTTTCTTTCTTTTTCTCTTTTCTTTCCTTTCTTTTTTTTTTTTTTTTTTTAAGTAACCAAGAAAGGCTGGAAAACTACTGAAAAACTGATCAAGCTGGACTTGTTGCGCATGTATGTTTATTTTAAGAGACTGCATTAAAGAAAGATTTGAAAAATATACACAAAAATCAGATTTAGTAACTAAAAGTTGTAAAAAATTGTAAAACTGGTTGTACAATCATGATGTTAGTAATAGTAATGTTTTTTCTTAAATTAATTTACCCTTAAGAGTATGTTAGATTTGATTATCTGATAATGATTATTTAAATATTCCTATCTGCTTATAAAATGGCTGCTATAATAATAATAATGCAGATGATGTTATATAAGATATGTCAGACATAAAGGCTGCTGGAATGATTTGTCAGATAATCAAGCCAATACTAACTATTGAAGATGGGCAGTATTTGAAAGGCTTTCTGGTGAAAAATTATAATCCATATAAATCTAATCAGAAAAGAGAATATTCTCAAAAATTCTATGGAGTGGAATCAAATAGGTAGTTTTACAAAAGTATTATATTAGAATATGCTTGTATCTATTAACAAGAAGAAAATTCTAATGCTGCTCAAACTGAAAGGGTATTGCTAAAAGGATGTTTTCAAAAATCTTGTATGTAAAATAGCAATAATGATAATACTGTACTTCATCTCACTTGCCACAAAATAACATCTTATAATCCCTAAAAGCAAAATTGAGAAATCTTTACATTTTTTTCAAGTAACATAATCTATCTTTTGTATAATTCATATTTGGGAATATGACTTTTAATAATGTTCTTCCCACAAATAATCATGCTTTTTCTCTGTGGTTACAGCATTAAACTCTATTTTAAGTTGTATTTGAACTTTATTGTTTTGTTATTTAAGTTTATGTTATTTATAAAAAAGAACCTTAATAAGCTGTATCTGTTTCATATGCTTTTAATTCTAGAGCAATAACAAAACCTTCTGGCTCAACGGCAGGTTCCCCCCTCCCCCTCATGACCAATATCAAGTCTAGTACACAGCATTTGGGCCAGCAAATCCTGGATGGCAGACAAAAATGACAGCCTGCAGCAATTTTTACAATAGATGTCTCATAGGGAACAATACAAAAATGCAAAATATGTTTTGCCACATACTGTCGTCAATTAAATTGGATCATATAAGTAAAATCACTGCAAATAAAAAAACTTAAAGGATTTTAAAGTTAGATTATATTTGAGAAAAAAGAATATATTTGAGTTCATGAATAGAAAAGTGCCATAGTTTTAAAATATCCATATTTAGAGTTAATAATTTTTCCTATGTCTAGAAATTTCTTCTATTCAAAATACTGCCATATTGAGAGTTATTTTCCTGTTAGATAGCAGGAACACAATACCCAAAATGGAATATATAGTCAGGGCTTTGAGGACCTGAATGTCATGAAGGCTTGAGGTCAGGCTACAGACAATAGTCTTATCAGAATGATAAATTCTACTTCATAATTCCTTAATTGGCAGATTTAGTAAAACTTTATGTGTTCACCAACAGGAAGTCAACATTTATCTAAATTAAACTATTGGAATGCTAATCATCGTGGTTTTAATTTCAAAATATTTGTCATCAAGTCCCTTTATTGTATATAAATATTATCAACTAACATATTTATAGGCTAAATAAAAAGGCTAAATCAACAGGAACAACAGATTCACTTGATCTTTTTGTGACTCACCTATACATCCAGGTGGCAAGAAGATAGAAAGAATTGTTCTTCCTTAGATATACTTTGAGGACATGCTATGAAAGATATTCTGGACTGTTCTCTGATTCATGGACCTTGCTAGGCTAGGTTCCTGGATCAGGCTTCTGTGGCTGGAGTCTTGTGAAAATACTGAGGGCAGAGGAGAATCTATATTTCTCATATTTGTTTCCTTAGCACTTAGCAGAGTGTCTATCCATAATCAATATTTTTATGAATTTATTCAATGGTTGAATATTAAAGAAAATTCAGACAGACTAATCTTCATCTTTAAAAGTAAGGGCAAAACATGATGATATAGGATTTTGAACAGAAATAGTGTATATACATACAAGATATGAACTATGTTAGGACCAAATTGTCTATGGAGTTACAATCAAATCACACAGCAGTGCTGAATTAAGCAAACCAAATTTAGCAGGAAATTAAATCTAGTAGTGTATCTAGAAACACTTTGAACTCACTGTTTATCCTCCCCCTTTTAAAAAACGTATCATGCAAATTTTAGAAAATAAAATCTATACTAGTTACATACATTTAGAATTCTAGAATCTTAAACCTGAAGGGGCCTTAGTCCCTTGTATTTATCTGTAGACCAGGAAACTGAGATTGTGATACATCCAAAGTAGCTGGTTAGGTACAGAGATGTCAAAAAAGTCTAGATCACTTAGCATGCACTTCCTACCCTTAGATTATTAGGATTATTAGCTAATAATCTCCTTCTTTAAAAGATTTCTATTGAGAGGCACCCGGGTGTCTCAGTTGGTTAAGTATCTGACTTTTGATTTGGACTCAGGCCATGATCTCCGGGTTGGAGATGGAGCACCACGTCAGACCCCATGCTGGGTGTGGAGCCTTCTTAAGATTCTTTCCCTCTGCGCCCTTCCCAAACCGTGCTCTCTCTCTCTCTCTTTATATATATATATATATTTTTTTTTTCCATTGAGATATGATCTTTCTGTTTGCATGCAAAGGCAACTTACATTTTGGCAGTTCACTTCATACACAATAAGTAGTCCATAATGTTATGATTTGACTCAAAAGGAGGAAAGAAACAGTGCAATTTCAAATCCTGTTTCCTGTTCTACTCTTTCATGTGCCCTTTTATTTACAAATGAGGAACAGTAAGCAAATATCCATATAAACAGAGTAACCTTTTCTAAAATGTTTTTTGAAAGAGAAAATTGGTTAAATGTATAGGTTTCCAACAAGAAGGAAGGCAAAAATTAAGTGAAAGAATATGAAATGTTAAAAAAAGAAGTAATAAAAAGACATTTTTAATTCAATTAGTGAACTAAAATATTTTTATATAAAAAAGCCATAGTATAAATCAGCCTTTGAATTGGCTATAAATCAACCTAATTGTAAAGGAGAAGGGATGCTGGAGCTAAATTCTTAGTTTCTATGTCTTAGAGTTTGCTCCTCTGGTACTCTAGAGTTGCAAAGAACATACAGATTGACTATAAGACACCGCAGCTGTAGTAAAAGTAATTCTATAACCACAAATGAACTAAATCAGTATCTCTCAAAATTCTCCACTGAAAGAACAATAATAGTAGAAGTAGAGTATGAGAAGCTAAGGAATATTACAATGGTGGCACATAAAATATCTTGAAAATCTTTTTTCTCTTAAAACTCATGTGATTTTTGCATTTTATTCTATAATACATTTGTTTGTTCTAATATAAAATTCACAGCAATAAGCAAAAGTGATATATCAGAAAGATGTACAAAGTTTATCATGCAGCTTCATTCACACCACTATCCTACTGCCATATACTTGGGCATGAATGACACAAGAGATCTGTACTTTTCATTATCCAACTTTACACACAGATGACACATGGCAAGGACAAGCATTATATGGTCTCATTCATTTGGGGAATATAAATAATAGTGAAAGGGAATAGAGGGGAAGGGAGAAGAAATGGGTAGGAAATATCAGAAAGGGAGACAGAACACGGAAGACTCCTAACTCTGGGAAACGAACTAGGGGTGGTGGAAGGGGAGGAGGGTGGGGGGTGGGAGTGACTGGTTGGTGGGCACTGAGGGGGGCACTTGACGGGATGAGCACTGGGTGTTATTCTCTATGTTGGTAAATTGAACACCAATAAAAACAAATTTATTATTTAAAAAATTTAAAAAAATAAAGAAAACCAAAACTGGGATGCCTGGGTGGCTCAGCCGTTGGACATCTGCCTTCAGCTCAGGGCATGATCCTAGAGTCTTAGGATCAAGTCCCACATCGGGCTCCCTGTATGGAGCCTGCTTCTCCCTCTGCCTGAGTCTCTGCCTCTCTCTCTCTGTCTCTCATGAATAAATAAATAAAATCTTAAAAAAAAAAAAAACCAAAACTTTATCTAAAGTTTGGTTTTAAAACAGCAAATATTTATTAGCTTATGGTTTATGAGGTCAGGAACCTGGACATGGTTTAGCTAGTTGTCACTAGTTAGAATCTCTCCTAAGGCTACAAACAAGGTGCTGGCCAGGGCTGTGGACATCTATTATTTCAATGCTCAACTTAGAAAGGAATCCACCTTTGGTCCTCACTGGTTGTTGGCTCAAAACATCACTTTCTTACCACATGAAACTTTCCATAGCACTACTTAAAACATTGCAGTTTGTTTCTCACAGAGCAAGGAATCAGAGAGAATGCCCAAAATGGAAGCCACAATATTTTATAACCTAATCTTGAAAGTGATATCCCATTACTTCTGCCTATACAAGGTAAGGGAATTACACAAAGGCATAAATACCAAAAAGCAGGGATCATTGCAGGCCATCTTTAAGGCTGTCTAACACAAATAATTTTGGATGTTTTTAAGGTCACTACCATAAGACAGGATTCTTTAGGGCATACTAAAAGTAATTCATGGTTTTCATTGGTGAGCCATTCAGCAGATAAAAATAGGTATATTCTCTGAGGCAACATTCTTGATACTTCCCTGTGGGATATTGTATGGCCCATTCTCATAAGAATGATTGAGAAAAGGTTGGAACCACAGTCTAGACTGCATATTAGCTTGAGTTGTGCCTCCTTAGAACTCCTAATATAGCTGGAAAACTAATAATATCACTTTGCCTCTATATAAAGGAAATGACCCAGCTTTCATATTTAACCTGAAATCCCTTTAGTCCTCCCTTTCACTTCCCTACCTCATGAGAATATGGTCATATATACCAGTTGCAATTTCCTTGAGCCATAGAGTTTTATTCTAGATGGTAGAGGCAGTCTGTCATAAGTTGCACAAGACCCTGTGAGGAAAAGAAGACCTAAAAAGACTTAAAGAACTATTGATTTTAATGCTAGATGCATATTAATCACCTGGGAAAATTTTTTTGTTTAAGACAATGCGGCCTAGGGGATCCCTGGATGGCTCAGCGGTTTGGTGCCTGCCTTCGACCCAGGGTGTGGTCCTGGAGTCCCGGATTGAGTTCCACGTAGGGCTCCCTGTGTGGAGCCTGCTTCACCCTCTGCCTGTGTCTCTTGTCTCTGCCTCTCTCTCTCTCTCTCTCTCTCTCTGTGTTTGTCATAAATAAATAAATAAAATCTTAAAAAAAAAAAATGACAATGCGGCCTAGGCCTCAGCCCAGGCCAATTGTATCAATATATCTGGGATGGGGCACAGGCAATGATATTTTTAAAGCTCCCCAAGAGATTCTAAAGTGCCTATGCATTTGAGAACCAATTAGTTAACCTCCATTTGGGGGTTGGGGGTGGGAATGGGAATGGAAATCCCTCTAGGAACTAAACTTGGTTCTTTATCTTTGTTCCTTCCTTAAACACTCTGAAAAGCCTTATGTTGCTTTCCATCTAATTCCATATTTTCCAATATGTTTTCAAAGTCTGCAGTGCTTCTTGGGTCCCTGATTTTCCTAGATGTCTCTATATTTTTGCTATTCATGGTTGGAACTAAAGGAAAATGCAAACACTGGAAAGAGAGCTACGGTTGTTTTTGCATTCAGACAATTATGGAGCATAAAGTGCACAAAGGGAACCCCCACATGTGCCATAATCCTTCCTCAAACAGAGCAGCCACAGTGATTCTGTTAAGTTGTATCTCAGATCTTGCAATTCCTCTGTTCAAAGCTGCAATTATTTCTCATACTACTCAGGATAGAAATTAAAGTTTTTAGAGTGGCCTATGGAGTAGCAATGGAAAAGGTAAGAGATTAAAAGCTTAGGTGTTAAACTGGGTGTGGGCAAGACAACAGGGAAAAATAATAACAATCCAGAATTATGTACTCAAATTCCTTGGCAGATATTGAATTCTCAGTCATTTATTTATTTATTTATTTATTTATTCATTCATTCATTCATTCATTTATTCATTCATTCATGAGAGACACAGAGAGAGAGAGAGAGAGAGAGAGATAGAGAGGCACAGAGACACAGGCAGAGGGAGAAGCAGATTCCATGCAGGGAGCCTGACTTGGGACTCGATCCCGGATCTCCAGGATCACGCCCTGGACTGAAGGAGGTGCTAAACTGCTGAGCCACCCCGGCCGCCCTCTCAGTCTGTTTTAAAGAAACTTGAAATGGACACTGTTGGCAATGTTTAGTGGGCATGATAATTATTAGAATAATATTAATCATAGGAAAGTCCATAGCCCCACAGAAAACCTGATAAATGAATGCACATTGTTACATCTGAAGTAAAAAAAAAAAAATTGAAGGTGTACATATATCAATTTAACAAAAGTTTTCTATTAATCAACCAATTCATTGATCTGACAGGCTAGATAGATGAGAAGACCTCTATTTTACTCTTCCGTATTTAACTATTGTTGATTATTTCAATTGTTTCAAACTTTTCGCTAACATAAATATGAGTTTCTTGGTATATAATTTATATTTCTAATTATTTTCTTTTTCTAAGACTTTATTTTAGGGCAAGTGAGCAAGAGAGAGCATGCATATGCATGGGGTGGGGGGCGGCTGCTGTGGAGAGCAGAGGGAGAGGGAGAAACAGAATTTCCTCTGAGCAAGGGGCCCCCCTGATGTAAACTCAATCCCAAGACTCGGACTATGACCTGAGCAGAAGGCAGATGCTTAGCCGACTGAGCCACCTAGGGGCCCCCGGTTATTTTCTCAAGATGATTGCAGGAAATCAAATTATTAGACCAAAAAAAAAAAAATCCTTTAAAAACATAAATTGAAAAACTGATTTTCAGAAAGCTTTTTCCAAATATGTATTCCAACCAACAGTGCATGGGAGTAGATAAACATTCTAATATTTACACTCAAAATTTAGTCAGCCTTTATTCTTGTCTTTATTTCACAACACTCAGCCAGCTTCTACTTTTTCAACATCTTTAGATGTATCTCTTTCTTGGTCCTTCTACAACCTGATAATCTCATGTCTAGAGGTTAGCAATAGTTCCTTAATCATTCTTCTGTTTCATGATTTCCCAATCTCAGATACTACCTAATTCCTTAAATACTATTTTGACTATGTGACTTGGCACCTGAAAAATCCATATTGGTTCTTGATTGCCTATTGTATTTAAATTGCTTAAAAAATATCATCCAAAGCTGTCAAACAATTGGCTCCACCTTACCACTGTTTAACATAAACTTAATAGTTTCCTTAGTCCACTGTGTTTGTCCCATTGTCTGTCTCCTTACCAACCCATAACTTTAATAAGGAAAATGATCTTACCTGTTGTGTATCCCAAGCACCTCTGAAACTATCTAGCACAGAGTAAGCGCTCAGTAAATGGTCACTAAATAAGCAGTTAAACCAATTCCAATTTAGTGACAGAATAATGAGCATACCTCAATACAAAGCATGATTCCAATATTTAAGCAGGATAAAATGTAGTTGTTAAAAATGCATAGAAACATACCACCTTGTTTTGTTCAAACCAGTGACTAAATCTCTCAGAAGCATTCAAATTCTTGTTATTCACTTCATCTTAGCATGGCTTTTTCATGTCACTCAATTACATTAATGCAATGAGAATTCACTTTTTTTTTTTTTTTCATGCTATCCAGCACCTCTGACCATTACCACTAATCAATAAACCAACATATCTGGGGGAGGCATTTGCCAGTCACCCTGTGGCAGACCATAGAAGATTATCCTAAACACTAAGTTAGCAATTAGAAAGTTATTTGGTAAGCATGGCATCAAAGCAAAGGGAGGTAAAATGATTTTGAAAAATATATTATTGAAATTATTATAAAATCTAATTTACAATGGTCAGTGTGGATAGTTCTGTAAAAACAATGCAGGCTTCTGGTTCTTTAGGCTACATTTATTTTGTGCCACGTATTTTTTATCACACTTTTGTTCATATAGTCTTTCTCCACATAGTGTAAAATACAACCAAAGACAATACAATAATACAACTTATTAAATTACTAACACATTGGAAGTTTATATCTCTGGTCATCTTATTAGTGTCTTGGGTTTTCCTCTCTCTTTAGCCATGTAAATTTCTTGGTTTTCTTTCAATATTTTATAAAAGCACAATGTCAAGATTTTACTGGCTTAATTCTCAGAAAGTTACTTTATTTCCAAGTTTTAAGGATTCTTTGTTAATCATCCCTAGACATTGCTGGCAGTGAAGATGTAGCAAATTGACAGAGATACACAAATTAAAGTTCAAGTAGCTAATCCATTGGGCTATTACTATTTTTGGAACATGTCCTTTGCTAAATATCAACTAGTACTTGTGCATGGAGTGACTAGTTTCTAGTATACTAACAATTTTTCTTTTCTATCTCCCCCAGCACTAAGTACAATGATGTACACATAGGTACTTGAAAGTTACATGTTAACTGAATATAAGGATTTTTTATTACATGTAGTTTAAATTAAGTCCATAAAAATCATGAAGTATTTTCATATTTTAACTTTAAAGTTTAGATAAAGAAAAGAAACTGGGTTTTCAAAACTAGGAGAGAAGTATAAAGTAGTTTTTCAAAAACGATCTTTATCTGAGTTTAAAAGGTTATATGGTGGTGTACCACAATAAGAGAAATGAACACTAAAACTTTAGTCTGGTAAATAATCTAATAACACACTGGTTAAGGGGAGCTAGCTTGTAAATCTTGAGTCATTCCAGATACTGAAATTCTATAACTGCTTACATTCCAGTCCTAAAAAGGGAGATATGCCATTTGGTTTGGAAGGCAAATTTTAACTATCTGCTGTCTATTTCATTAAAAACAAAAACAGAACATTTTTTTAGTTTAAAATTTTGGAGAAGTTAAGCCCACATGACAATAAACATCTCAAATGTGAAGGAAAAGTTATGGTTTAAATATGTTTTGGATTAGAAGAAGCAATTCTGAGACAGCATTACACATGGAGCATAGGTTATTTTATTTCTTGAAAATCATATATATGCACACATGTGTTTATATATACACTCATATTTTACCCCAGTTCTGCCCCTGACCTGCCTTAGCATTCCTCCAGCACACAGATTAACATATTTATACACACAAGATACACACATAAGTTACACACGCACACACACACACACACTCACGTGCGCACAACTATAGAGGAGGAAGAGTTCTAAAATCATAAATCTAAGCCACTAGTCTCTATTGCTAATTCCACCTCAATAGTCAACAACCACTTGGGAAGATTATTCAGCATCTAAAAATAGAAGTAATAGAGTAATAAAATGTTAGAAGAGGGGAATACGAAACAATCTAATGTAATCATGTCAGTTTTTTCAGGTGGAAACATAATGCCCAGACAGGTTATATAAAACATAAAGGAATTTAAGTCTTTTATGTGCAAATTAAATATGTCAGAGCTGAAGAAACATTAGTAACTGCAGAAAAGTTTCCAAATCAAAACATACTTATGGCCTAGTAAATAAATTATCAGAGTCTTATGTCTAGGGTAGTCTCCATAGTGATTCCTGAGTCCAGCTTGAGTATAAGCAACACAGAAGCTGTTAAACTGCAAGCAGGATATGGTAGGTCTCAAATGCCATGGGGAAAGCCCCTTCACAGTGATTTCCTGTAGGGCAGTGTCCCTCAGGCATTTTTGTCTCAGGGCTCTTTTATATTCTTAAAAATATAAGAATTATGGATTTTGTATCTACTAGTATTTCCTATAATAGAAATTAAAGCTGAGAAATCTCGAACACTAGTTCATTAAAAATAAGAATAATAAACACATTTCATGTTAAAATAAATAGCATCTTTTTGGAAAAGATAACTATTTTCTTTTTTAAAACTTTTATTTAAATTCTAGTTAGTTAATATAATTTGATATTAGTGCCAGGTACACAATATAGAGATTCAGCACTTCCACACATCACTTTTGCTTATCACAAGTGCCCTCCTGAATCCCCACCACCCGTTTAACCCATTCCCTGACCCACCTCTCCTCTGGGAACCATCAGTTTGTTCTCTATAGTTAAGAGTCTGTTTTTTTTGTTTGCTTCTTTTTTTCACCCTTTGCTTGTTTGTTTTGTTTCTTAAATTCCATATATGAATGAAATTTTATGGTATTTGTCTTTCTCTGACTGACTTATTTCACTTAGCATTATACTCTCTAGCTCCACCTGTCATTGTGTATGATTTTTAAAAATATAATATGACAGTCTTTGAAAAATATTGGTTCAGTGAGTTATGCAGGTCTTCTAAATGTTATACATTTCTTTATATGATACGGAAATTACATTTGTTAATATCACCACTGACTTATTATGCAGTCTCTAAGCATTGAAAAACTGATTACTACACTATTCTTTAACTGAATACCTGTAGCAGAGATTCTTAGCTATCTTTCAAAATGTGTGGCTTCCCCTTCCATAGTACAGAGTTGTCACTATGTAGCAGCTTCCCAATAAGAATTTTTATTTTCCAGCCCTCCTTACACTTTAATATAGGCATGGCTTATTCTCACTGGAGTGATGTGGGTAACTACTGAGCCAAGACTTTTTAAAACTGATGTATACTTGACATAATTTGTTAATTTCAAGTATACAATATTATGATTTGATATATGTATATATTGTAAAATGACCACAATAAGTCCACAATAAGTCCACAATAAGTCCAAAAGTCCACAATATATCCATCACCATATATAGTTACACAATTTTTTTTCTTATGATGAGAACTTTCAAGATCCACTCTCCTACTTACTTTCAAATATGTAAAACAGTATTATTAACTAAATCACTATGCTTCACATTACATTCCTATGAAGTATTTATTTTATACTTGGAAATTTATAACTTTTGCCAAGACTTTTAAGATTCTGTGCCTAGTTCTCACATATTCTCCTGGTGTGGATTAATTCTAATGACTGCAGTTCTATAGGCTGGTGACCCCAGAAGGTGAAAATAGCCTCAATCTCTGAAACACTATGTGGAGGAGAAGTACTCATTGACTCCTAGCTAATATAAAAACTCAACAAGATAGCCTTAAAGGTAGGCTAGAGCCCTAGAAAAATTTAAGAGCCTCAAAGTTCAAATAAACACATAGATTTCCTAATAGTCACAATCTAAGTAGAAATTTACAGAAAAAACTACTTTGTAAAAAACAAAATAAAACAAACCCAAACCCTCTTTAAGCAATTCTTGACTTTTTGAAATGGTACAACTACACTTTTAATTCCCCTGCCAAAAACACTGGTGCATAGCAGACCTGTGCTTCCTAGTGGAGGCCCAGTTACTTTCAGAGGATTAGAAATTCCAACACTTTGCTGTCATTATACTTCTGGATTATTTTGACCCCAGAATGTGGGTTTCCAATTCCCCAAACCATTGCTATTTCTAGAGGAATCTATAGAAAAAATTTGGAAACAAATGAATTTTCTCCCTTAGTCTTCTACTCTTTTTCTGGCCCATCTACTCACGTCTCTCCCTCTTTCCTTCTCATGTACTAAAATTTGATCCCAGGAAAGGATCTAAAAGCTCATTCACATTAGTCATGAATGAAGGATTAAGGCTATGACAACTTTGTAAGCTACATCTCTTATCCTATGATGACAATTTTAAGCCTTAATGTATTTATAAGCTTATAAAATTAACTGAATGAGAGGAAGTATGTGAGGTTGCTGGGTTTAGACTAAGGCCAGAATTTCTTGTATATGAATTCATTTTCCACTATTTATCAGTTATGTGATCTTGGGTAAGTTATTACTTAATTTTTTATGCTTCAGTTTTCCTACTTTATAAAGGATAAAAGAAGTGAACTGCCACATAAGAACATTACTGTTAAGGCTCTAAAAAGTTAACACACATTATCAAGTACATACTTCAAATTGAAGATTTATAGAAATCCAAGATAAATTATTAAATTTTAATTTTTAGCTGTATATGAAAGGAAATGAGGAAATGGATTAGAGGAAAATCTCTAATCTGCCCTCCCAGACTTAGAAGATGTCATCCAGAGAAAAAATCTAGTCATGTTTTAGAGTCAAATATAGAAAGTATTTTTAAAATATTTAGGAGTAAATAAAATATACGATACATTTTATCAAGATTTCCTATTATTAAAATCAAGTGTGTTTGAAGCAAATACAATATTTATGTTTCTGTCAAATGAAAATGATCATTAGAAATACAGTATAAAAGCTCTTTCAAGCATTGTAATTCACCATCTAGAATCTTCATACTAGATTGCAATAAATGGATACTGAAATAACTTCTGAAAATACAAGGATTATCATGAAGCAACATATAAATAGGGGATGCTTGGAATAAACATTATTGAAATAAAAGCTCTTAAGCAGTATTTCCTAGAAAAGAAAAAACTTTCTTGACTGTCTTTAGAGTAACTTAACTATATTTTCTTGATGGTCAAAAATACTACTAAAAAAATTGATCAATATCTATTGATTATTTTAAATTATTGAATGTTAATTATTGTTAAATTTTGAAATATAAAATGGTTTATGTATTTTATTTATGTAAAGAACATAAAAACAATATTATATATTATAGACAGAGTGGTATCCACAAATTTCATTATAGTCATTACCTTTGGAGAGGGGGACCAGATTTAGAAATGGTACCAAAAAAACCTGTAAATAAAGGATGTTTATAGGCACATTATCAACAATAGCCAACCTATGGAGAGAGCCTAAATGTCCATTGATTGATGAATGGATAAAGAAAATCTGGAGCATATAATACAATGGAATATTACTCAGCCATCATAAAGAATGAAATCTTGCTATTTGCAATGACATGGATAGAGCTAGAGTGTATTATGCCAAATGAAATAAGTCAGTCCAAGAAAGACAAATACCATATGATCTCATTTATATGTGGAATTTAAGAAAGAAACTGGATGAACATATGGGAAGGAGGGAAAAAAAGAAAGGAGAAAGGAAAACAAACCACAAGAGACTCTTAATGATAGAGAACAAACAGGTGTGTGGGGAATGGGCTAGTTGGGGGATGGGTATTAAAGAGGGCATTTGTTGTAATGAGCACTGGGTATTATATGTAAGTGATGAATCACTGAATTCTAGTCCAGAAACCAGTATTGCTCTGTATGTTAACTAAAACTTAAGTAAATTTTAAAAATGGGGGGAAAAAAGAGAAAAGCACAAGTTGCACTGAAATGAGATGATTGGTTGGGAAAGCAACTTTTACTTTGAGTAAAAGTCACTTTTACCTCTATACTCCAGGAGCATCTGGTAGCCTGGTAACCGGAAAGGGCTAAGACACAATGTAAAAAATTGTGGTCTTTCCTAGGAACTTGATTTTTGCCTTTCAGCTTAACTTCCAGGGCACTTTCAGGATTTACTCCATAACAGAAAACTGTTCTTGGTTTATACAACATTTGCCAAATGAACAAATTTTGGTGGTCGTTTTCTTATTTTTTTTAATTGATCCCTACATATGTTCAGTTTTTATGCTGCAGCAATTAGTCTGTTATAGCATATCATGTGAAAGCCTTTCTCTGGATTTTATTTCCTCAGGATTAGGAGAATACTCTCCAATGGTAGAATGAAACTTTTTGGTTAAATGTCTGAAACAGACATACAACTTTCTGTCTCATTTGAAATATTTGGCTAAGACCTTTACTAGGTCTGCAATGGAGCTTAAGGAAATGCAAGATTATAATAAAATTTATCATTAAGAAAAAACCTATGAAAATTGTCATTCATAAAGACATATTCCAGTGATATTTTCCAATTTTAAAGATAATTTTTAAAATCTTGGAAAAGTAAAACAAAATTCCCTAAATTAACTGTAAAGAAAGAATAAAATAGTTGGCTTTAGACTTCTCTACTACACTAATTAATAGAAAATAATGAAGCAACATAATACAGTTTTAAGGGAAAATGTTGAAGATTTCATATTTAAATTATAAAATAAAGTTGATATTTAAATAAAATATTTAACCTACACCAATCTGACTTCCCCACAAATAAAAGTTATAAATTATTGAAAATATTTTTAAAAAACACAACCATTTGGAGGTACCAGAGAATGACCAACAGCAGTTAGAAATTGGAGGGGAATTGAGCCTTGTAAAAGGCAACCTCTAGTGGATGCAATTTGTGTTCATGAAGTTGCAGGTTTTTGGCTGATGATACTACTTAGTTGTCATAGCATGTAAGTGGATGGAATTCAAACATAAAGTGGAAATATTTTTGGTTTAAGGAGCTGGTGTTTGGGACTGCCAGATGGCTGAAAAATAAGGAAGTTATAGAAATCCTGGAAAGAAAGGGGATGCAGTGGGGGAAACCCAGAATCTGAATATTATAAACTCTTTATAAATTCTTGGCTGGTGTCCGAATTACTCATGAATAGGGTGGGAAGAGGGAGATCTAGAGGGATAGGTAGAAAGGAATAGCTGGGTGGCTAAAAGTTCTAAGTGGAGATTTTAGTGGCTGACCATCACAGAACACATAACATTTGGACTTTGAATACAGCTAAAGTAAATAACTTGAACAAAATTTAATGTTGTTTACTGGAAGTTAACAGAATTCAGAATATCCTCAAAGTATCATTCAACTTCCCAAGATTACATAAAAAGTTATAGGACATGAATAGAAACAAGAAATTGTGTTTCACAGTCAAGAGAAAGATAGTCATAGAAATCAATCTCATAGTTATCCAAATGTTGGTATTACCAGACAAGAACTCTAAAGCAACTATTTTAAATATGTTGAGGACTCAAAAGAAAATATGGTCATAACTAAAGAAGAGAATCTCAGAATAGAAATGGAAACTACTGAAAAAAGAACCAAATGGGAATTCTTTTTTTTTTAAATTTTTATTTATTTATGATAGTCACACAGAGAGAGAGAGAGAGGCAGAGACATAGGCAGAGGGAGAAGCAGGCTCCATGCACCGAGAGCCCGACGTGGGATTCGATCCCGGGTCTCCAGGATCGTGCCCTGGGCCAAAGGCAGGTGCTAAACTGCTGTGCCACCCAGGGATCCCCCAAATGGGAATTCTTAACTGAAAAGTACAATATATAAAGTGAAATATTCATTTATTGGGATTAAGAATAGATCAGAGACCACAGGAGAAAAAGTCAGTGAACTTAAAATGAAATAGTTAGAAATTATGAAATCTATAAAACAGATAAAAGAAATTGAAAAAAAAAAAGACAAAGTCTCAGTGAATTGTGGACAACATTAAGTACTATAATACATGCTAAACTCAAGTCCCAGAGGAGAATAATAGAACAGAATCCATTTGAAAAATAATGGCAAAAAAATCCCCAAATTTGGTGAAAAACATCAAACCACAAGTTTACAAGTTTAAGAAACTTAATGAGCCCAAGTAGGATGAACACAAAGAAAAGTATGTCAGCACATCATGGACAGATTTCTGAACACCAAGAACAAAGAGAAAAATCTTGACAGTAACTAGAAGAAAAAAAGCATATTGAATAAAGTAGGAATCAACAAACTACAGCCTGCAGGTCCTGTCCAGCCCATGGCTTATCTTTCATGTCATTTAGAATCTAAGAAGGGTTTTTATACTCTTAAAGAGTTGTAAAGAAAATTATTATGTAAAAAAAAAAGAAAATTATTATGTGACAGAAACGATATGTATCCAATAAAACCTAAAATATTTACTATTTGGCCCTTTACAGGAAAAGTTTCTGACCCTAGACATGGTGAAATAATGTCTGATGTTTCATTAGAAATAATAGAAACTGGAACACAATGGAACAATATCTTGCTAAGAGGCAAAAGAAAAATGAACCAGAATTCTATACCTAGCAAAAGTATCCTGTGAAAAATAGAGGCAAAATGAATACTTTTTTTAGATAAATAAACAAGGAAATTAATTGCTAGCAGAATTGAACTATGAGAATTGCCAAAAGGCAGTTTCTCAGGCTTAAGGGAAATAATATCACAAGGAACTGAAATTTATAGCAAGGAATGAAGTGCCAGGAATGATAAATATATGAATAAATATAGAGAAGTATTTTAAGTGTTATCTTAATCTTTTAAAGGTGCATAATATTCCATGTTGGGCTCCATGCGTGGAGCATGCTTCTCCCTCTGCCTATGTCTTGGTCTCTCTCTTTCTCTCTGTGTCTCTCATGAATTAATAAATAAAATCTTTAAAATAAATAAATAAATAAATAAATAAATAAATAAATAAATAAATACAAACACAATATTGCTTCTACTTCTAGCTATTATACAGTAACAAGGACTAGATTTACTCTTCTTTCTTAAACAACTAAAAATTTTTTTTAAAGATTTTATTTACTTATTCATGAGGACACAGGCAGAGGGAGAAGCAGGCTCCATGCAGGGAGCCCGATGTGGGACTTGGTCCCAGATCCCAGGATCACGCCCTGAGCCAAAGGCAGATGCTCAACCTCTGAGCCACCCAACAACTAAACAATTTGACAAAATATATGAAACAATGGTTTCCATGTGTTAGACAATAGGCAGCAGAGGTCAGCAATCCCCAAGGAAAGAGAAACAAATGTAGGAGCCCTTCAATTGTCTCTTCTGCACAGTGCAAGGAGTGGGAATCCAAACAGAATCCACTAGTCTCACTGAGCCAAAAAAGGAAAATTTAGCATTCAGGAAGGCAAAGGCAAGCTACAGTCCATAGGTCAGCATAATGTGGAGGAGACAGATGCACACAGAGAGCATTCTAAAGATTTTCAGAGGGTTATCCTTGAATCTTTGCCTGAGGTTGGTAAAGAGCCACCCAAAGGAAGGAGCAGCTTGGAGCTCACACAAAGCTCATTTTCTAGATAGTCAGATGGGAAACCTTCTATACACAGAGCAAGAAGTAGAATACTGTGAAGGGTATTGACTCAGCAGGGGAAACTAATTAGGCCTAGACAAAAGACTTCACTGGTTCTACCTAATGAAGCTTGAAAGTAAGGCTCAAATGCATCAAAATATTTCTAAGTAACTGAATTATATATCAGAAAAAAACCTCAAAAACATTTAAAGGAATAAAATAATTCATACAAAACAACTAAGTTCCTTTAAGAAGGAACTGATACTTGAATAGTCCTACTAGAGAAACTGAATTTGTTGTCAAGAAATTTCCCACAGAAAAAATTCTAGGCTTTGATGGTTTCATTGATGAATCCTACCAAATATGGGAAGCAGAATAAATACCAACTTTATACTAACTCTTTTAGGAAAGAGGAGGGAACAAAATCCTTATTACTAAAATGAGACAGATTAGTATAGGAAAAGAAAACAAAATTTTAGCAAATTAAATCTAGTAGTACATGAAGAAGTTAATACACAATGGCCAAATGGGATTTATCCCAGAGATGCAGGGTTCAGTTAACATTTGAAAATCAATCCCTGTAATTTACTATATTAAAAGACTAAAACGGAAAAAAATAGTTTAATTTCAACAGATGCTAAAAAGCATTTGTCAAGATCCTACATCTATCCATAAATTAAAAAAACAAAAACAGAAAACAAAACAAACAAAAACAAAACAAACCTCTCAGCAAACTGAGAATGAAACTACCTCAACCTGACAAAAGGCATCTATAAAAACTGGCAGTCAAAATCAATTTAAAGGCAAATAACCTAACATTTCCTCTCTCAGGGCAGGAATGAGGCAAGGATGTCCACTCTCACTGCTTTTAGTTAACGTTTTCCTAGGGTCCTAGTCGTAGGCACATAAAATAAACAAAAGGCATATAGATTGGAAACAAAGAAGTTAAATGCTCTTTATTCTCAGATGGCATGATTTTCCATGCAGAAAATCCTAAGAAATCTATAAAAAGGTTACTAGAATTAACAAGACTGTAGGATACAAGATCAATATAAAAATATAACAGGCAAGTGGGAAGATGAAGTTAAGCACATACCACTTTTATAATGAAAAGCTAAAATTTAAAGCAATATTCAAACTATTGTTAACAACGACTTACAAATCAAATGTTATTTTGAGACCCTCTCCAAAGAATTAATCATTGGAAAATCATAATAAACCATTAATATAATATATTTTATTTTGGCTACTTCATCCTGCAGTTGACAATAAATGTACTTACCAGCTGTGATACGTGCCTGACTTCTTTCAATCCTATCCTTTATAGATGTTGAAGGTGCTTTCTTAGTACCATGTATGGTTGTTGTGGAGAGCTCTTTTAGTTTCCAGTAGGTCCAAAAGCCTTTTTGAGGTTTTAAACCTGTTAATATAAAATGTGTATTTATTTAGTCATGGAAATTAGCACTTGAAAATATCTTTAATTTATAAAAGCATTTTTATGAGTATTACATGTTTTGGCCTCACAAGAACCCTGTGGAAATTGTCAGTCTCAAGTTTTATATGAGGGAAATTCTTTAAGAAGTATTAATGTCCATAAACCAGTGAATTAGAAAAGAGGCAAAACTTGGTATCATCTTCTGACTCATAGACATAATCCAAGTTCATTGATGGGCAAAGGAGGAAATTAATTATTGCAAAAATTTGGAAAGGACCTATACATCCAATAAGAATACATCCATACCTTGGATCATGAAGTATCCACTAAAAGTTATAAATATTTAACATAGAAAGGCATTTATAATATGTTTTTTGGGAAGAACAATTTTACCTCTTGTGTATGTGTGGCTGTAGCTTAAATGTTAACATGATCACTTCTGAGTATAGGTGACTATCATTATTCTTCCCTTATTTTTTTAAGTAATATTTATGAATCAGTTGTAGTAACCAAAAAGTAACAAAAATAAATTTAAAAATTTTTTAAAATTTAAATTCTATTTAGTTAACAAATACTGTATTATCAGTTTCAGGAGGTAGAATTTAGTGATTCATCAGTTGCATATAACACCCAGTGCTCATTGCCCTCCTTAATGTCCATTACCCAGTTACCCAATCCCCCAGCAACCTTCAGTTTATTTCCTACAATTAAGTCTCTTATGGCTTGCCTCCCTCTCTGTTTTTATCTTATTTTATTTTTCCTTCCTTTCCCCTATGTTCATCTGTTTTGTTTCTTAAATTCCACACATGATTGAAATCATATGGTATTTGTCTTTCTCTGACTTATTTCACTTAGCATAATACCATCTAGTTCCATCCACATTATTACAAATGGCAAGATTTCATTTTTTTGATGGCTAATATTCCATATACATATTATGTCTTCTTTATCCATTCATCTGTCAATGGACATCTGGGCTCTTTCCATATTTTTGGAATTGTGAACATTGCTGCTATAAACATTGGGGTGTGCCCCTTAGAATCACTGTTTATGTCCTTTGGATAAATACCTAACAGTGCAATTAATGGGTAAGAGGGTAGCTCTATTTTTAACTTTTTGAGGAACCTCAAAAAGGAACCTCAATATTCTTTTCCAGAGTGGCTGCACCAGTTTGCATTCCCACCAACAGTGTAAGAGGGTTCCCCTTTCTCCACATTCTCACCTATATTTGTTGCTTCCTGAGTTGTTAATTTGAGCCATTCTGACTAGTATGAGGCAGTAGCTCATTGTGGTTTTGATTTGTATTTCTCTGATGATGAGTGATGTTGAACATTTTTTCATGTGTCTGTTGGCCATCTGGATGTCTTCTTTGGAGAAATGTCTGTTCATGCCTTCTGCCCATTTCTTGACTGGATTTTTTGTTTTTTGGGTGTTGAGTTTGATAAGTTCTTTATAGATCTTGGATACTAGCCATTTATCAGATAAGTCATTTGCAAATGTCTTCTCCCATTCCATAGGTTGCCTTTTAGTATTGTTGACAATTTCACAAAAATAAATTTTAAAAGTTCTACTTTTGTTCCAAAAGCTGTGTATGATTGAATAATTTATTTAATCACACCAAACATGTATAGCCCCAGCAATAAAGATGAGGACAATATATATTCCTTTGTATACTTCATATGGTTGTTCCGAGAGTTAATGTTAAAGTGTTCAATAAATGAAAAATATGAGCTACTCTTATTATTATTATTATCAATAATACTATATATTGATATACTCCAAAATATAACCAATATTTTTTTTAGTAGTGAATGTTCAATGAGGATTACTTGCTATATATATTCAGCTGTCAATTAGAATTTTCTCAATGGTTTTAGATTGGGCTATCACTTATTTCACATAAGTTGCCACTAGATAAAACGTGCAGAAGACTTCAGTTTAATTCACTTGAATGTTTTCTTGGTAGATTGTCTGTTTTAAAATATAGTGTATTAACAGGAAATATGAGAGATAGTAAGGCTAAAAGATCAGGAAATGACTGGCATTAAAAAGGTAGTTTATTACTCACAGTTCTCAAGAGAAGGGGACACACCATGGCAAAGTTGACCACACATGGAAACACTGGGGTCAGTCAGAACACAGGGGAAGAAGGAGAAACTGTGAAAAAGAGGCTCTATTGAAGCTTCTGAGGAAGGAAGGGACAAGGCAGGGTAAACTGGCTCAGAATGGACTAACCTGAATAATTTTATCAGGTTCTGTGGCATAGGGCCTGTCCCTGGTTGTTTGGTACCTGGTTCTGGAATGATGCAGATAAGGGGATAGGGATCCACAATACGAGAACCCAATAAATAAGGTGTTGTAATGTGGCCTCTGAATTGGTTTTATTTGAAAATTATGTTTTAAAAAGCATGTTTATGGGTGAGTTGTTTAATATCTCTAGGATATGGCTAACTATGGCAGTGCAGTCCATTCAGGGAAAGCAAGGCCCTGGATGTCAAGGTATCAGAACATCAGAAATGGTTAATACAGTCTAATGTTGAATAATCATTCCATTTCTGGGCCAAAACTTACTTGGTCCTTATAATAAATAAAAATAACATTCAACAAGCACTTGAAGGCTTACTATGTACTAAACTATGTGTTTGACACAAGGGACTCAAAATTCAATCCAACTTAACCCTTGATTGACAGACGCCTAGATTGTTTCCATATCGTGGCTCTTGTAAATAAGGCTACAATGAACATGAGAGTACAGATATCTCTTTGATATGTTTTTATTTCTTTTGGATATATACCCAGAAATGGGATTGCTGGGTTACATGGTAGTTCTATTTAAATTTTTTAGGAATCTCCATATCATTTTCCAAAGTAACAGCACCAACTTACATTCTCACCAACAGTGCACAAGGGTTCCCTATTCTCTACATCCTTGCCAAGACTTAATTCTTGTCTTTTTGGTAATGGGCATTCTGACTGGTATGAGATGAAATCTCATTGTGGTTTTGATTTGCATTTCCCTGATGATTAGTGATGTTGAGCATCTTTTCATGTATCTATTGGCCATCTATATGTCTTCTTTGGAAAAGTGTCTGCTCAGTTCCTCTATTCATTTTTTAATTAGATTTTGTTTTTCTTCTAGTAAGCTGTATGAGTTCTTTATATATTTTGTATATTAGCCATTTGTCAAAATATGATTTTCAAATATATTCCATGAGTTGCCTTTTAATCATGTTGATGGTTGATGGTTTCACTATGCATAAGATTTTTAGTTTGATGCAGTCCCACTTACCAATTTCTGCTTTTGTTGCTTATGCTTCTGGTATCATATCCAAAAAATTGTTTACAAAATGTCAAGGACTTTTCCTCTATATTTTCTTAAAGTTTTATAGTTTGTTTCTTATTTTTAAGTCTTTAATCCTCTTTGAGTTCATTTTTGTGAGTGGTATAAAAAGTACAATTTCATTCTTCTATATGTGGTTTTGCAGTATAACCATTTATGGAAAAGAGTATTGAATATTAGTAGATTGTATTTGTGATGGTTTATTTCTGGATTCTGGATTCTATTCCATGGGTCTATGTCTATTTTTATGTCAGCACCATATCATTTTGGTTACTGGAGCTTTGTAGCATACTTTGAAATCAGCAAGTATGATGCTTTCAGCTTTGATCTTTCTCTGTATTGCTTTGGCTATCCAGGTTTTTTTTGTAATTCCATACAATCCATTAAAGATTGTTTTTTCTATTTCTGTGAAAAATGCCATTGGAATTTTGATACGAACTACGCTGAATCTATAAATGGCTTTGTGAAGTATGAGCATTTTAACAAAATTAATTCTTCTAATCCACGAACACAGGATATCCTTCCATTTATTTGTGTCTTCTTCAATTTCTTTCATCAAAATTTTGTATTTTTCAGTATACAGATCTTTCATCTCCTTGGCTAAATTTATTCCTAAGTACTTTATTCTTACTAATGCTATTGTGAATGGGGTTATTAGTTTTTCAGATATTTTGTTGTTAGTATAGAGAAATGCAACTATTTTTGTATAGTGATTTGTATCCTGCAACATTGCTGAATTCACTGATTAATTCTAATGTTTTTTTTTTGGTGGAGTCTTGAGGATTTTCTATAAACTGAATATGAATAGCACAATAAAGTCAAATGAATTTTTTGATTTCCCAATGCATATAAAAGTTATGTTCACACTATGCTGTAGTCTATTAAATGTGCTATATAGCATTGTGTCTAATTTAATATACATACTTTAAAAACTTTATTACTAAAAAAATGCTATTACCTGAGTTTTCAGTGAGTTGTAATCACTAATCACAGATCACCATGACAAATATAATTACGAGAAAGTTTGAAATATTGTGAGAATTACCAATTTCTCTCAGAGACATGAAGTAAGCAAATGCTGTTGGGAAAATGGCACTGATAGATTTGCTTGATGCAGGGTTACCAAAACCCCTACAATTTGTAAAAACTGCAGCATCTGTGAAGCACAATAAAATGAGGTATGCCTGTATAAGAGTGTATCATCTACAAAGAAAGGCAATTTTACTCCTACCTTTTCCTTTTGGATGCACTTTACTTATTTTTTTTTCTTTTCTGATTGCTATGGCTAGGATTTCCAATACTATGTTAAATAGGAATGGTAGGAATGGGAACCTTTGTCTTGTTCCTGATCTTAGAGGAAAAGCTTTTCAGTCTTTCACCACTGAATATGTTAGCTGTGGGCTTGTAATAGATGGACTTTATTATGTTAAGCTATGCTCCTTTCATATCCAATGTGTTGAGTGTTGGTTTTTTAATCATGAAAGGATATTGTAATTTCTCAAGTGTTTTTTCCGCATCTGTTGAGATGATCATATGGTTTTTCTTCATTTTATTAATGTGGTGTATAACATTTGTTGATTTGCATATGTTGAATCATCCTGCATCCTAAAGATAAATCATGCTTGATCCTAGTTTATGATCCTTCTAATGTGCTGTTGAATTTGGTTTCTAATATTTCATTGAGAATTTTTGTGTCTATATTCATTAGGGGTATTGGTCTATAGTTTTTTTTGTAGTGCCCTTATCTGCCTTTAGTATCAGGGTAATGCTGGCCTCATAAAATGAGTTTGGGAGTTCAGGTTACTTTTGGAAGAGTTTAATAAGGATCAATATTAATTCTATCTAAATGTTTGGTAGGATTCACCAATGAAGCCATATGGTCCTGAGCTATACTTTCTTGGGTGGTTTTTATTTTTAATTAATTAATTGATTTATTTATTTAAATTCAATTTGCCAACATATAGTATAACACCCAGTGTTTATCCCATCAAATGCTCTACTTAGTGCCTATTACCTAGTTACCCCAGCCGCCCACCCAGCTCTCCTTCCACAACCCTTTGTTTCCTAGAGTTAGGAATCTCTCATGGTTTGTCTCTCCTCACAACAAAACTTTCAAAAGAAAATAGATTATTGTTATTTTTAAAAAACAACATTGGCATGATATGGCATATTTTGTAAGGCAAAGAATTACCAATTTTTTAAAATTGGAGTAAAAAAGATACCATATATGAAAAGCTTTAGGTATCAAAATAATGATCAATATGTAAATGATATACTCATACCTGACAACCAAAGAAAAATATTATTCCCTAGATCTTCTTTAAATTCATCATTAAAAAGATTACTGGATTCTGGAAATGCTTCCTGGAATGTTGCATAGATAGCTTGTGCCAAACAGTCAGGATACACCTACCAAAAATAGAGTCATATTAGAATGATTTCATATGTTATATAGTATATCTCAACCACCAAAGAAATTATTATTAAGTTTGTGAAATACACATGTCCTTTTTCCCTTATAGCTTGTGTTTGTCCATTCAGAACTCTTTTGTATCTCAAGTTGAGAAAAATGAACAAAGAAGAGTTAAAAATAAAATCAATTTGGCTATTTATTGGCATTTTAGAAGATTAAATTTGGATAAAAGGATGAAGTTAACAAGTTTGATGATTATTTCATTTAACCTTGGTATTATTATCCTCTTTTATAAAGTGACATATACAGATCAGTATAATAAAAAGTATATTTACTTAATTATTTAAGTATTTTTAATACATATAAGACATAATTGACATATAATACTGTGTATATTTTAGGTATACAGCATGTTGATTCGATACACATATATATATATTTTTTAATACTTTTTTTTATGATAGTCACAGAGAGAGAGAGAGGCAGAGACACAGGCAGAGGGAGAAGCAGGCTCCATGCACCGGGAGCCCGATGTGGGATTCGATCCCGGCTCTCCAGGATCGTGCCCTGGGCCAAAGGCAGGCGCCAAACCGCTGCGCCACCCAGGGATCCCGATACACTTATATATTGCAGCATGATTACCACCATAACATTAGCTAACACTTCTATCACCTCACATAATTATTTTGCTTATGTGTGAGGTAAGAGTAAAAAGCATATTTTTAAATAACTGAAGTCTCTTTAGGTGAGTTAATATATTGCAATTACTACTGTAGTTTACATATGAAAACTTATGGTCATATATCAACAAATATATGGTGCTACCATTATTCTGTTAGACTTAAAATCCCTAAACTACTAAATTCCTTTTAGGAAGTGACTAAACATAAAAGTTACAGTTTTATATTATAATTTTTTTTAAAAATTATTTATTATTATGGTACTCAGCAATCAAATAAATATCCAAGATCACATTTATCCCTTAATACTAAATGTAAAATTTTGTAATCTAAGTGTCCCTTAGAAGTCACTGTCCTAATCCTTGGAATGTATAAATGTTCATGTATACAGCAAAAAGGCTTTGCAGATTTCATTAAGTTAAGAATCTTAAAATGCGGAGATTATATTGAATTATCCAGTGGGTCTTAATTGTAATCACAAGAGTCCTTATAAGAAGTCTATGGAAATTTTTACTACAGAAGAGAAGAACGTAGTGGGATGGCAGAAATAGAGATTAGAATGAACAGAATCTAAGAAATGCTGGCAGCTACCAGCAGCTAGAAGAAGCAAGGAGTGGATTCTCCTTTGTGGCCTTTTAAAGAATTGGCCCTGTTGATACCTTGATTTTAGCTTTGTAGGACTCATTTTGGACTTTTGGCCTCTATAACTCTAAAACAATGAATTTTTGTTGTTTTTAAGGTCACTAAATTTGTGATAACTTGTTATAGCAACAATAAGAAACTAATACAGTAAGCAAATCCAGAAGTGCTCAAATTTGCTGGTAATATGCTTTGGAGAACACCACAATTTTTTTGGTGGTGGTGGGGGAATGCTTTAATATATTGGTATATTTAATTTTATTGAAATGAATCATGAACATTTTACTGCCAGAAACAATCACATATTATATTTTGGTATAAAAATCATACTATTAAAATTAAAAGGTTGAACAAGGTGAATAAGGATAACTTCTAAAAATTTTCTATGAATATCTCATCTTCATGATTAAGGTCAAGTGTCAAATTAATTGGGAAAATTTCTGAAGGTCTATCATTGTGGGACAGTGGAAGAAAGAGAAGTCATAATAAATATGTTTAGATTCAGCTAATTTGTACCGAATAGTGGGACATGAAGATGACTCTTTGATTCTTAAAAATTAACAAATTTCTCTTTATTAGGTAAGATGAATCAGATGAGCAAGCAGTAACAAAATCCTGACTTATATGAATGAGGTAAAAATAACGGAAGTTGGTCAATGAGATGAGACTTTATTTCTACTTAAACAGCTCTGGAGGAGATAGATATATAGGGAGGTATCCTCTCATTATGAAGCATAGTAACAGAGAGATAGCATTAACAGAAGACCGAACCCAGGCCAAGGGGTCAAATCACCAAGACATATATCTTTGTTTGTCCTCAAAGAGCCTTTGAATCTTGATTAAACAACTTACTTCTCCTTACTTCTCCTCAGAAAAAGCCACAGAAAATAGGAATGCAGAAAAAAAAATCAAGTCATGATTTGAGAAAGGCTATAAATATAACACTTATCAAAAGGCATATCCATTCCAGGGGAGAACATTTATTTCTCCCCCAACAAAGATGTAGGGCTAGAAATTGGAGAATGGGGGATATGCAATGTGTGCCACTACTTCTTTCTTCATGCACTTTAAACAGGCCTGTTATCCTTTTATCAAGAGCATTATGTTAAAGTATGCTTGATTTCATCAAACCATGTAGGTAGGCTAGAGTCACTCACCACAAAAGGACAGACTAAGTGACAGATTATGGCTAGGAGAAACAGCTGTTTTTGTCATGTCTAGACAATTTGCCAAAAATCCTAACCCTTAATTTTTACATGGATATAAGAAAAAATATTTTAATATTAGCAGAGAAAATCCTAGTCCATCTTACAGAACACCACTGTTCTATAAAATTAAAATCTATGAATCATGACTCTTTTTTCCCCAATAAATTAATTTTTTATTGGTGTTCAATTTACCAACATACAGAATAACACCCAGTGCTCATCCCGTCAAGTGTCCCCCTCAGTGTCCGTCACCCATTCACCCCCACCTCCCGCCCTCCTCCCCTCCCACCACCCCTAGTTCGTTACCCAGAGTTAGGAGTCTTTATGTTCTGTCTCCCTTTCTGATATTTCCCACACATTTCTTCTCCCTGCCCTTATATTCCCTTTCACTATTATTTATATTCCCCAAATGAATGAGAACATACATTGTCCTCCGATTGACTTACTTCACTCAGCATAATACCCTCCAGTTCCATCCACGTTGAAGCAAATGGTGGTATTTGTCGTTTCTAATGGCTGAGTAATATTCCATTGTATACATAAACCACACCTTCTTTATCCATTCATCTTTCGATGGACACCGAGGCTCCTTCCACAGTTTGGCTATTGTGGACATTGCTGCTAGAAACATCGGGGTGCAGGTGTCCCGGCGTTTCATTGCATCTGAATCTTTGGGGTAAATCCCCAGCAGTGCAATTGCTGGGTCGTAGGGCAGGTCTATTTTTAACTCTTTGAGGAACCTCCACACAGTTTTCCAGCGTGGCTGCACCAGTTCACATTCCCACCAACAGTGTAAGAGGGTTCCCTTTTCTCCGCATCCTCTCCAACATTTGTGGTTTCCTGCCTTGTTAATTTTCCCCATTCTCACTGGTGTGAGGTGGTATCTCATTGTGGTTTTGATTTGTATTTCCCTGATGGCAAGTGAGGCAGAGCATTTTCTCATGTGCATGTTGGCCATGTCTATGTCTTCCTCTGTGAGATTTCTCTTCATGTCTTTTTGCCCATTTCATGATTGGATTGTTTGTTTCTTTGCTGTTGAGTTTAATAAGTTCTTTATAGATTTTGGAAACGAGCCCTTTACCTGATACGTCATTTGCAAATATCTTCTCCCATTCTGTAGGTTGTCTTTTAGTTTTGTTGACTGTATCCTTTGCTGTACAAAAGCTTCTTATCTTGATGAAGTCCCAATAGTTCATTTTTGCTTTTGTTTCTTTTGCCTTCGTGGATGTATCTTGCAAGAAGTTACTGTGGCTGAGTTCAAAAAGGGTGTTGCCTGTGTTCTCCTCTAGGATTTTGATGGACTCTTGTCTCACATTTAGATCTTTCATCCATTTTGAGTTTATCTTTGTGTATGGTGAAAGAGAGTGGTCTACTTTCATTCTTCTGCATGTGGATGTCCAATTTTCCCAGCACCATTTATTGAAGAGACTGTCTTTCTTCCAGTGGATAGTCTTTCCTCCTTTATCGAATATTAGTTGACCATAAAGTTCAGGGTCCACTTCTGGGGTCTCTATTCTGTTCCATTGATCTATGTGTCTGTTTTTGTGCCAGTACCACACTGTCTTGCTGACCACAGCTTTGTAGTACAACCTGAAATCTGGCATTGTGATGCCCCCAGCTATGGTTTTCTTTTTTAAAATTCCCCTGGCTATTCGGGGTCTTTTCTGCTTCCACACAAATCTTAAAATAATTTGTTCTAACTCTCTGAAGAAAGTCCATGGTATTTTGATAGGGATTGCATTAAACGTGTAAATTGCCCTGGGTAATATTGACATTTTCACAATATTAATTCTGCCAATCCATGAACAAGGAATATTTTTCCATCTCTTTGTGTCTTCCTCAATTTCTTTCAGAAGTGTTCTATAGTTTTGAGGGTATAGATCCTTTACCTCTTTGGTTAGGTTTATTCCTAGGTATCTTATGCTTTTGGGTGCAAATATAAATGGGATTGACTCCTTAATTTCTCTTTCTTCAGTCTCATTGTTAGTGTATAGAAATGCCATTGATTTCTGGGCATTGATTCTGTATCCTGGCACGCTACCAAATTACTGTATGAGTTCTAGCAATCTTGGGGTGGAGGCTTTTAGGTTTTCTATGTAGAGTATCACGTCATCGGCGAAGAGGGAGAGTTTGACTTCTTCTTTGCCAATTTGAATGCCTTTAATGTCTTTTTGTTGCCTGATTGCTGAGGCTAGGACTTCCAATACTATGTTGAATAGCAGTGGTGAGAGTGGACATCCCTGTCTTATTCCTGATCTTAGGGGAAAGGCTCCCAGTGCTTCCCCATTGAAAATGATATTTGCTGTGGGCTTTTCGTAGATGGCTTTTAAGATGTCGAGGAATGTTCCATCTATCCCTACACTCTGAAGAGTTTTGATCAGGAATGGATGCTGTATTTTGTCAAATGCTTTCTCTGCATCTAATGAGAGGATCATATGGCTCTTGGTTTTTCTCTTGCTGATATGATGAATCACATTGATTGTTTTACGAGTATTGAACCAGCCTTGTATCCCGGGGTTAAATCCTACTTGATCTTGGTGAATAATTTTCTTAATATACTGTTGGATCCTCTTGGCTAGTATCTTGTTGAGAATTTTTGCATCCATGTTCATCAGGGATATTGGTCTGTAATTCTCCTTTTTGGTGGGGTCTTTGTCTGGTTTTGGAATTAAGGTGATGCTGGCCTCATAGAACGAATTTGGAAGTACTCCATCTCTTTCTATCTTTCCAAACAGCTTTAGTAGAATAGGTATGGTTTCTTCTTTAAACGTTTGATAGGGGATCCCTGGGAGGCGCAGCGGTTTGGCACCTGCCTTTGGCCCAGGGCACGATCCTGGAGACCCAGGATCGAGTCCCACGTCGGGCTCCCGGTGCATGGAGCCTGCTTCTCCCTCTGCCTGTGTCTCTGCCTGTGTCTCTGCCTCTCTTTCTCAGTGTGACTATCATAAATAAATAAAAAAATTTTTTTTAAACATTTGATAGAATCCCCTGGGAAGCCATCTGGCCCTGGACTTTTGTGTCTTGGGAGGTTTTTGATGACTGCTTCAATTTCCTCCCTGGTTATTGACCTGTTCAGGTTTTCTATTTCTTCCTGTCCCAGTTTTGGTAGTTTGTGGCTTTCCAGGAATGCGTCCATTTCTTCTAGATTGCCTAATTTATTGGCGTATAGCTGTTCATAATATGTTTTTAAAATCGTTTGTATTTCCTTGGTGTTGGTAGTGATCTCTCCTTTCTCATTCATGATTTTATTAATTTGAGTCTTCTCTCTCTTCTTTTTAATAAGGTTGGCTAATGGTTTATCTATCTTATTAATTCTTTCAAAGAACCAACTCCTGGTTCTGTTGATCTGTTCCACAGTTCTTCTGGTCTCGATTTCATTGAGTTCTGCTCGAATTTTAATTAACTCTCTTCTTCTGCTGGGTGTAGGGTTCATCTGCTGTTTTTTCTCTAACTCCTTTAGGTGTAAGGTTAGCTTTTATATTTGCGTTCTTTCCAGTTTTTGAATGGATGCTTGTATTGCGATGTATTCCCCCCTTACGACTGCTTTTGCTGCATCCCAAAGATTTTGAACGGTTGTATCTTCATTCTCATTAGTTTCCATGAATCTTTTTAATTCTTCCTTAATTTCCTGGTTGACCCTTTCATCTTTTAGCAAGATGGTCCTTAACCTCCACGTGTTTGAGGTCCTTCCAAACTTCTTGTTGTGATTTAGTTCTAATTTCAAGGCATTATGGTCTGAGAATATGCAGGGGACAATCCCAATCTTTTGGTATTGGTTCAGACCCGATTTGTGACCCAGTATGTGGTCTATTCTGGAGAAAGTTCCATGTGCACTTGAGAAGAATGTGTATTCAGTTGAGTTTGGATGTAAAGTTCTGTAGATATCTGTGAAATCCATCTGGTCCAGTGTATCATTTAAAGCTCTCGTTTCTTTGGAGATGTTGTGCTTAGAAGACCTATTGAGGGTAGAAAGAGCTAGATTGAAGTCACCAAGTATAAGTGTATTATTATCTAAGTATTTCTTCACTTTGGTTATTAATTGGTTTAAATATTTGGCAGCTCCCACATTCGGGGCATATATATTGAGGATTGTTAAGTCCTCTTGTTGGATAGATCCTTTAAGTATGATATAGTGTCCCTCTTCATCTCTCACTACAGTCTTCGGGGTAAATTTTAGTTTATCTGATATAAGGATATTTATAAGCTATCCCTGCTTTCTTTTAAGGACCATTTGAATGGTAAATGGTTCACCAACCTTTTATTTTCAGGCTGTAGGTGTCCTTCTGTCTAAAATGAGTCTCTTGTAGACAGCAAATAGATGGGTCCTGCTTTCTTATCCAGTCTGAAACCCTGGGCCTTTTGATGGGGTCATTAAGCCCGTTCACATTCAGAGTTACTATTGACAGATATGAGTTTAGTGTCATCATGATATCTATTCAGTCCTTGTTTTTGTGGATTGTTCCACTGAACTTCTTCTTAAAGGGGAATTTTAAGAGTCCCCCTTAAAATTTCTTGCAGAGCTAGTTTGGAGGTCACATATTCTTTCAGTTCCTGCCTGTCTTGGAAGCTCTTTATCTCTCCTTCCATTTTGAATGAGAGCCTTGCCGGATAAAGTATTCTTGGTTGTTCTTCTCATTTAGGACCCTGAATATATCCTGCCAGCCCTTTCTGGCCTGTCAGGTCTCTGTGGAGAGGTCTACTGTTACCCTAATGCTCCTCCCCATAAAAGTCAAGGATTTCTTGTCTCTTGCTGCTTTAAGGATCTTCTCTTTATCTTTGGAATTTGCAAGCTTCACTATTAGATGTCGAGGTGTTGAACGGTTTTTATTGATTTTAGGGGGGGATCTCTCTATTTCCTGGATCTGAATGCCAGTTTCCCTTCCCAGATTAGGAAAGTTTTCAGCTATGATTTGTTCAAATACATATTCTGGACCTCTGTCCCTTTCGGCGCCCTCGGGAACCCCAATTAAACGTAGGTTTTTCTTCCTCAGGTTTCGTTATATCCCTTAATCTATCCTCATGGTCTTTTAATTGTCTGTCTCTTTTTTTCCTCAGTTTCTCTCTTTGCCATCAACTTGTCTTCTATGTAATTTACTCGTTCTTCCACCTCGTTAAGCCTCATCGTTAGGACTTCTAGTTTGGATTGCATCTCATTCAATTGAATTTTAATTTCTGTCTGATTGGATCTAAATTCTGCAGTCATGAAGTTTCTTGAGTCCTTTTTGCTTTTTTCTAGAGCCACCAGTAGCTGTATGATAGTGCTTCTGAATTGGCTTTCTGACATTGAATTGTAATCCAGATTTTGTAACTGTGTGGGAGAGAGGACTGTTTCTGATTCTTTCTTTTGAGGTGAGGTTTTCCTTCTATTCATTTTGCTCAGTGCAGAATGGCCAAAAACAAGTTGTATTGGGAAAAGGAGAAAAAGAGAAAGAAGGAAAGAAAAGAGAAAAAGAAAAAAGAAAAAAGAAAAAAGGAAGAAAAAAAGAAGAAAAAGAGAAAGAAAAAGAATGAAAGGGAAAAAAGGGTGGGGAAAGCAAACAGAAAAAAAAAACATAGGGGGGGTATCTTCTGATTCTGTATAGTTTAAGTCCGTTGACTTCCCCTGGAACTTGTTCGTCTAGCTGCTCTTCTGGGGGAGGGGCCTGTTGTGCTGATTTTCAGGTGTTAGCACTTGGGGGAGCTGCTCTGCCCCCTGCCTGGTGCAGGGCTCAGGGGGGTTGTTTACCCCGTGAGGCCCCAGGAGGAACAACCGCAGTGGCAGTGCCAGCTCTGGAAACCTGGAGTCAGCCCCCGCAGTAACTCCGGAGCTCTCGGTCTGCAGGGCCTGGAGGCTCCCGGGCGGGGCCGCTGATCTGCTCAGCTCAGGGCAGGAGCATCCTTGCTGTCCTGGGCCCTCCCGGCCTCTGCCTGTCCGGTGGGGGAGGGGGTAGGCCGGATCCTGGGCTGTGTCCCGGCACCCTGTGCTCCGGAGCCTGCGCTGTTGGATTCGCGTTCCCCCCCCCCCCCGCCCGCAGCCCCCTCCGCGGAGCCGCCCCCGAGCCCCCCGGAGCTGCTCCCGCCCCGCAGCCCCCTCCGCGGAGCCGCCCCCGAGCCCCCCCGAGCTGCTCCGGGTCCCGCGGTGCGCGCTGCAGCCCTTAGGGAGCTCGGCGCATCTCCCGGGGCGCAGGTGTCTGTTAGTGTCCCCGGGAGCCCGAGGGCATCCCCGCCCTCCTGGGTCCTGCTCCACCTCCCTGCGAGCCCCTTTCTGCCCGGGAAGGTCGGTGCAGCTCCTGCTCCTCCGGGACGGGGCTCTCCTGTCTTGGGGACACTCGCCCCGGCCTCAGCCCGGCTCCTCGCGGGGCCCCTCCCCCTTGGAGGCCTTTTGTTTCTTTATTTCTTTTTCCCGTCTTCCTACCTTGATAGAAGCACGAACTCTTCTCACTGTAGCGTTCCAGCTGGTCTCTCTTTAAATCTCAGGCCGAATCCGTAGATTTTCAGGATAATTTGAAGGTTATATAGGTAATTTGGTGGAGACAGGTGATTTGGGGACCCTACTCTTCAGCCATCTTGCCCCTCCTTCCTGAATCATGATTCTAATTAACCCCTTCCAACTATGGAACTGAGAGACTAAATGTCTTGCCAAGATCACCCAGATAATTAGTAGCATATCCTGGACATGAGGCCAATCTTCTTATTCCCAGCCTGCTACTGGTTTCCTTTATAGACACTGCACCTATAGTATATGGCTGTGAGTAAGAAAGATAGATCAAGGTTGAACATGTAGTTTGGCAATGTAAGTTTATTTATATTTTCACTTTGAAGGACATTTAACTTTTTTTAAGTTTGTTTTGCCCATGAAAATAGCTATCAACTCCAAAATATGAATGTATTTCTGAATTACAAATATCAACACAACAAAGTATTTAAATGTGACTTCAGCTTTGAGATGCTAGATGTTTACATTTAAAAGTATCTAATGAAACTCCTACACATTTTCTTTTTTTTTTTTTTTTTTTTATTTATTCATGAAAGACTGAGAGACAGAGAGAGAGAGAGCGCGCCAGAGACAAAGGCAGAGGGAGAAGCAGGCTCCATGCACCGGGAGCCCGATGTGGGATTCGATCCCGGGTCTCCAGGATCGCGCCCTGGGCCAAAGGCAGGCGCTAAACCGCTGCGCCACCCAGGGATCCCTCCTACACATTTTCATTTCACATTACTGAAGAACACAAATTCTTTTAATCAATCGTATTCACTAATTACAACAAAAAAAGGGAAACAAACATTTGATTATGAATATGTCCATTATTGTTTACTGTAACAGGTACCTACGTATTACATAATATGTATGTTTATTACATAAACTTCTCAAGTCCTCTTAACCAGATTAAAAGGTACATTATAAAGTAAAAGAAAAATGATAATTTTGAAGGTAAACAGCAAAACTCAAGAATATGCAAATATGCACAGAATAAATCAGTAGTTTTCAAATTATCAATATGCAAATAAAATATCTATACCACACTAAGGAGATTCTGTGAGACTTTTAGGTAAGGGAATACAATATAAGGAGGGGGAAGCATAACTTAAAATATGACCATTACTTACTCTATTTCATGTAATTTGCTTTCAAAATAACAAAATATATTCTAATAGGTGTTTAAATAAATAAAATATTCTTTAAATTTCATTTGCTCTAAAAATCCTTAGCATAACCAGTTAGTTTCTATGTTTACCTGAAGGAATGTATCTTTTCGACTTGCAGGGATGCTCATGAAAAGTGTCACATAACTTTCTGAAATTCTGTCAAACAAGAAATCTTGATTTTCTCTGTCAGGCTTAAAAAATAGAACATGTATGAAATTAAAAGCATTAATATCACAATTCAAAATTGGAATTTGTGGTACACCTGGGTGGCTCAGTTGGTTAAGGGTCTGCCTTTGGCTCAAGTCATGATCCTGGGGTCCAGGGATCTAGCTCCACTGCAGGTTCCCTGCTGAGCTCTCCCTCTTCCACCGGCTTGTGCTCTTTCTTGCTATCTCTCTTTCTCTCAGATAAATACATAAAATCTATTAAAAATATAATTGGAATTTGTACACATATCAGTAATTTTATTTATTTTTTTAAAAAGATTTTACTTATTTGTTTGAGAGAGAGAGAGGGCTGGAGCATGAGTGGGGATGGACAGAGGAAAAGGAAGAAGGAGACTCCCTGCTGAGTAGGAAGCCCAATATGGGGCTCCATAAGGGGCTCCATAGGGGGCTCCATCCCAGGGTTCTGGGATCTTGCACTGAGCCGAAGGCAGACACTTAATGGACTGAGCCACCCAGCTGCCCCAGTAATTTTATTTATTCTTAAAAGGCAGATGAGTTGCCATAGTGAAGATGAGCATGGGTTTGTTACCATGCAAACCTGAATTTGAATACTGGTTTTATTATTCATTAGTTGCCTTACCCTGGGTTAGTTAACTAGCCCTAGTTTCCTCATCTGCCAAATGTATGTAAAATATATATACCTTAAAGTAGCATAGTAAAATAAGGACAAGGATCATGTTTTTGACTTTGTATTTCAAGGACTCAGCACAGTGCCTGGCACACAAAAAGCACACAAACATCTGGTGAGTTAATGAAGGTTCTTGAATTAGAGCTGGCATGTAAAGGCAAATCAATGTCTATTACTCTATTACTTTCTTGTCCTATAACCACTCCAACTCTATCATTATCAGTAACTCAGTATGAAATTAAAGCAGTTAGTGGGATGAGACAGCCACAGCAAGAACTAGTGAAATTGTGATACGTTGGCTAAAGACACAGTATATATGTTGTAAGAAGGAAGTATTGTACAAGTAATAATAATGCCAATATTTTAGTAAACTCCTGATAGGATATGTTTGGGAAGGTGGTGCAGTAGGGAGTCCCTGAGCTCATCCCATCCACATTTACAACTAGATATCATCCATATCCAAGTTAATAAACCAGAGTGCAATCTGAAGAGTGGCAGAACAAACTCCACAACTAAATTTAGAGAAGAAACTGCATCGGAGAGGTTAGGAAGGTCAGAAAGGTAGATTGAAGCTTCCCGCAGGATGGAGGGAGCTGCATGCCTGGAAAGGGCAAAGAAATGGGTCCTCACGGGCAGCCCGGGTGGCTCGGCGGTTTAGTGCCACCTTCAGCCCAGGGCGTGATCCTGGAGACCCGGGATCGATTCCCACGTCATGGAGCCTGCTTCTCCCTCTGCCTGTGTCTCTGCCTCTCTGTGTCTCTCATGAATAAATAAATAAAATCTTTAAAAAAGAAAGAAAGAAAGAAAAAGAAATGGGTCCTCACAACAGGAGCTCACATGGGGAAGACTAATCTCCATAACATTTAACTTTAAAAACTAAAAGGGTTGAGTTTCTTGTGTTTATATAACCAGTGGGACTTGGAGCCTGGAGCTTTATAAATCACCTGACTCATCACTGGGTGATCCAGGAGGTTAAGAATAGCTGGGTCACCACCCTTAAAGAGACACCAGCCTGTGCAGAATGGCAACATAAAAATGACAGTTTACACAATTATGGGGGCAAATAGGAGACAAATCTGTTCATACTGACTTCAGAGCGTGTTGATAGACTTCTCCAAAAATGAGGGAGCTGGCAGGCACCTTTTCCTTCCCCATTCCCAGCATAAATATAGAATCACCTGTGTGAGGCAAGGCTATAAAGACATTTATAATAAAAGGACTCAGGTCAAATTTTGTTAAAGCTACATGTGTGGCCTGTCCAGCTGCCAGGTTCACAACCGCTGTTTCATGCCATGTCCAGCCACCACGCTATTCCTAGCTGCATGCTCCAAGGTACCATCACATGCTGGGCCCAGCCTTATTCCCCCAGCTGCCCTGGTATACAACCCCAGCCACAGCAGCACTCTGGGGGGATCCAGCATAGGCCTAGTGGCCCAATGCAAATTTTGCTAGCACTGTTACCCCACTTCCACATTCCCCTGCAGGCAAGTTCCCTCAGAGCTGGCCTGCCTGAGTCTCCCTAGCACCAAAGAGAGCAAGCGCAACCCACAACAGGCAGAGTCAGTATAGATGATTGCAGAGAAAGGAAAGGTAACTCAGACACAACAGCAGGGTATAAGGAAAACACATAGGATACTATCCTGAAGTGCCAGGTTCTGGTGAACAGGGACACTGAACTTCTGGGCACTCTGGGACACCCCTTCATAAAGTCACTACTTTCAAGAGCAAAAGACATAGCTGACCCTCTTAACACAGAGAAATAGACACAGAGAAGCAGATAAAATAAGAAGACAGAGATATTTATTTATCTCAAATGAAAGAACAGGACAAGGCCACAGTTTATATCTAAGCAAAACAGATATAAGTAACATGCCTGTTGGAGCATTTAAAACAATGATCATAAGGATATTCACATGACTTGAGAAAAGAGTGGAAGACATGAGTGAGACTCTTAACAGAGAGGTAAAAAATAACATAGTAAAGATAAAGGGCTCAATAATCAAAACATGAGCTTGAATGAATGAATAGCAGGATGTCAGAAGCAGAGGAATGAATTAATGACATAGAAGACAGTAATGGAAAATAATCAAGCTGAACAAAAGAGAGAAAAAGAGTTATACAAAAACAAGAAAGGACTTAGGGAACTCAGTGACTCCATCAAATGCAATAACATTCATCCCAGAAGAAGAGAGAAAAAAGTGGGCAGAAAATTTATTTGAAGAAATAAAGCTGAGAACTTCCCTAATCTGGGGAAGGAAATAGACGTCCAGAACCAGGAGGCACAGACAACTCCCATCAAAATTAGTATAAGCAGACCCACACCAGACATATTGTAATTAAGTTTGCAACATATAATGATAAAGAAAAAAAATCTTAAAACAACAAGACAAAAGAAGTCAGTAACTTACATGGGAAAGCCCATAAGACTAGCAGAAGATTTTACAAAAGAAAGAAGAAGAGGAGTGGAATGAAATATTCAAAGTGTTGAATGAGAAAAATCTGCAGCCAAGAATACCCTATCGATATCATTCAGAATATAAGGAGAGATAAGGAGCTTCCCAGAGAAACTAAAATGAAAGGAGTTTGTGATCCCTAAATCAGCTGTTCAAGAAATATAAAGGGGACTCTTTGAGTGGAAAGAAGAGACTAAAAGTGATGGTATAAAGGTAGGAAACACAAGAGCGGTAAAAATAAATATTTCTGTAAAAAAATCAGTAAGAATATAAAATATGACACAATATACCTAAAACGTGGGGAGGTGGGGAGAAAAGAACAAACGTAAACAACCATCAATTTAATATAGACTGCTATATGCAGAAGAGATTATATACAAACCTAATGGTAACCATATGCCAAAACAACTAATAAATATATAAAGAATAAAGACAAAGAAATCCAAATATGTCACTAAAAAAATCAGCAAAACATGAAAGACAAAAAAAGAATCAGAGAAAATCTTCAAAAACAATCATAAAACAAGTAATAAAATGGTAACAAATACATATCTATCAATAGTTACTTTAAATGTGAATGGACTAAATGCTCTAATCAAAAGACACAGGGTAACAGAATAGATTAAAAAAAATAAGATCCATCTATATGATGCTTACAGGGGACTCATTTTAGACTTAAGACACCTGTAAATTGAAAGGGAGGGGATGGAGAAATATATATTATACAAATGGATGTCAAAAGAAAGCCAGAATAGCAATACTTATACATAAGACAAACAGACTTTAAAACAAAGGCTGTAACAAAAGACAAAGAAGGATATTATATAAAGGGTATAATCCAACAAGAAGGTATAACAATTGTAGATATTTATGCACCAAACATAGAAGTAATCAAATACATAAAAAGGTTAATAACAGGGCACCTGGATGGCTCAGTGGTTGAGTGTCTGCCTTTGATGCAGGTCATAATCCTAGGGTCCTGGGATTGAGTCTCACATCAGGCTCTGAGTGGGGAGCCTGCTTCTCCCTCTGCCTATGTCTCTGCCTCTTTCTCTGTGTCTCTCATGAATAAATAAATAAAGTCTTTTTTTAAAAAAAGTAATAACAAACATAAAGGAACTAATCAATCATACAATAGTAGAAGAAGACTTTAACTCCCCACTTATATTAATGGACAGATCATATAAATAGAAAATCAACGAGGAAAAAATAACTTTAAATGATACACTGGAACAGATGGGTTTAACAGATATATTCAGAACATCCCATCTTAAAACAGAATACACATACTTTTCAAGTACACATGGAGCATTCTCTAGAATAAGTACCATATTAGCCTATAAACCAGCTTTAACAAATTTAAGATTGAGGTCACACCATACATCTTTTCTGATCACAATGCTATGAGAATAGAAGTCAACCACAAGAAAACATCTAGAAAGACCAAAAATACATGGAGGTTAAATAACATGCTACTAAACAATGAATAGATCAACCAGGAGATAAAAGAAGAAATAACAAAGTACATGGAAATGAGTAAAAATGAAAACGCAATGGTCCAAAACCCTTGGTATGCAGTGAAAGTGTTTCTAAGAAAAAAGTTTATAGCAACACAGGCCTATCTCAAGAAACAAGAAAAATTTCAAATAAGCAACCAAACTTTACACCTAAAGGAGATAGATAAAAAACAACAAACAAAATATAAAGCCAGCAGAAGGAAATAATAAAGATCAGAGCATTACATAAATGATACCAAAACTAAAAACAAACAAAAAAAAACCAAAACAGATCAATGAAACCAGGAGCTGATTCTTTGAAAAAAATCAGTAAAACTGATAAACTTCTAGCCAGACTTATCAAAAAGAAAAGATAAAACTCAATAAAATCACAAATGAAAGGAGAAATAAGAACCAACACAACAGAAATACAAACAATTCTAAGTGAATATTATGAAAAAATATATGCCAACAAATTGGACAGCCTAGAAGAAATGGATTAGTTTCTGGAAACACATAAACTACCAAAACTGAAACAAGAAGAAATAGAAAACTTGGACAGATCTATATCAAGCAAAGAAATTGAATCAGTAATAAAAAAAAATGTCAACAAATAAAAGTACAGGACCAGATGTCTTTATAGGCAAATTCCACCAAACACTTAAAGAAGAAAATACCTATTCTTCTTTTCCATGGAATGGAAAAGAAAACTTCCAAATTCATTCTATGAGGCCAGCATTATCCTAATATCAAAACCAGATAAAGATACCACTAAAAAAGAGAACTACAGGTCAATATCTCTGGTGAACATAGATGCAAAAATCCTCAATAAAATGTTAGCAAACCAAAATCAAGAATATATTGTTAAAAATCATTCACCACGATCAAGACTCCACCAAAACACTGCTATAACTAGTAAATGAATTTGGTAAAGTCATAGGATACAATTTTAATATATTTGCTGCTGAAGCGAGCATTAAAGTCATAGGATACAAGATCAATGTACAGAAATCCATTTCATTTCTATACACCAATAATGATGTAGTGGAAAGAGGAATTAAGAAGAAAATCCCACTTGCAATTGCACCAAAAATAGTAAGATACCTAGGAATAAAACTAACCAAATAGGTGAAACACCTGTACTCTGAAAACTACAAAACACCTATGAAAGAAATTGAAGATTACACAAAGAAATGAAAAGACATTCCATGCTTATGGATTGGAAGAACAAATATTGTTAGAATGTCTATACTACCCAAAGCAATCTCCACATTTAATGCAATACCTATCAAAATACCAACAGCATTTTTCACAGAACTAGAACAAAGAATTCTACAATTTGTATGGAACCACAAAAGATCCTGAACAGCCAAAGCAATCTTGAAAAAGAAAAGCAAAGCTGGAGGCATCACAACTCTAGACTTCCAAGTTGTATCACAAAGCTATAGTAATCAAAACAATATGGTACTGGTACCAAAATAAACACATGGATCAATGGAAGATTATAGAAAACCTAGAAATAAACCCACAAGTATATGGTCAGTTGATCTTTGACAAAGAATATCCAATGGAATAAGGACAAGAGTCTCTCCAACAAATGGTACTGGGAAAATTGGACAGTAATATCCAAAAGAAAGAAACGAGATGACTTTCTCATACCATACACAAAAATAAATTCAAAATGGACTAAAGATCTAAATATAAGACCCAAAAGTATACAAATCTTAGAAGACAGCACAAGTAGTAACCTCTTGACATTGACCATAGCAACTTTTTTCTAGATAGATCTCCTGAGGCAAGAGAAACAAAAGCAAAAATAAAGTATAGGTACTATATCAAAATAAAAGGTTCTGCACAGCAAAGGAAACAATCAAACAAAACTAAAAAAGGCAACCTACAGAAGGGGAGAAGACATTTGCAAATGATATATCTGATAAAGGGTTAGTATCCAAAATATATAAAGAACCTATTTAATTCAACACCCAAAGAGCAAATAATCCAATTTAAAAATGGGCAGAAGACATAAACAGACATTTCTCCAGAGAACACATCCAGATGGCCAGCAGACACATGAAAGATGTTCATTATCACTTATCATCAGGGAAATGCAAATCAAAACTATAATGACATATCACCTCACATCTGGCAGAATGGCTAAAATCAACAACACAAGAAACAATGGGCGTTGGAGAAGATGTGGAGAGAGGGGAACCCTCCTGCTCTGTTGGTGGGAATGCAAACTCGGTACAGCCACTCTGGAAAACAGTATGGACACTCCTTAAAAAGTTAAAAGTGGAACTACCCTATGATCTGGCAATCCCACAACTGGGTATTTACCCCCCAAATTAAAAAAGACACAATGCAACGAGATAACATACACTAGTATATTTATAGGAGCATTATTTACAATAGCCAAAACATGGAAGCAGCCCAAGTGTCCATCAATGAATGGATAAGGAAGATGTAATATATATATACACACACACAATGGAATATTATTCAGCCATAAAAATGAAATCTTGCCATTTACAATGACAAGGATGGAGCTAGGAAGTATAATGCTAAGTGAGATAAGTAAGTCAGAGAAAGACAAATACCATATGGTTTCATTCATATGTACGATTTAAGAAACAAAACAAATGAACAAGGGGGAAAAAAAGAGAGAGAAATCAAGAAACAGTCTTTTAATTATAGAGCACTGATGGTTACCAGGGTGGAGGGAGCTGGAGGGTTGGGTTAGATAGGTGATGGAGATTAAGGAATGCAGTTATTATAATGAGCATCTGGTGATGTATGGAAGTGTTGAATCAGTAAACTGTATACCTGAAACTAATATAACACTGTATGTTAGCCAACCAGAATAAAAACTTTAATAAAGTACAAGCATCCTGACTTCTTGCTCTATTAAGCAATGCAAAGATGAATTAGAGTTCAGATACATGAATTAAGCAATAGAGATAATTCAAAGAGTCCAAATTTATTTATGATGTCAATTATAGATAAACAAACTGGCATTAATCAATATGGCAATAAACACCAAAAACTATCAAATTTAGCGGTAGTTTTCAATGAAATTAGCAAGCAAAATGAACTAGGATTTATAAATGTGTAGGATCTTAGACCTAAAATGGAAGTTAGATATCACCTTAGCTTAAATCCCTCTACTTTAGTGATTACACTAATGTTCAGAAAGATTAAAAGGCTTAAGATTATACAGTTAAGTAATTGAGAACCAGACTAGAATCTAGATCTCCCAAAACCCAATAGCGCTCCCATATTTGTGTAATAAGTTTATGGAAGGACAAAATAGCAAAAATAATAATATCAATAGCATTTTTTAATAGTGGTTCTAAGATAGAGAGTTGTATGAGAATTAAATGAGATTCTACATATATGTAATTTACAAAGTTAGCATGCTTCAACTATACAATCTATACTTAATGTGTATGAAGAATAGAAATGATCTTAAACAGAAAGATCCAGAATATGTATTTGATTAATATGAGTTAATCTAGTGTCTATACCATAAATAACCTCCAAAGGAGACTAAATAGCAAAGTGGTATGGTCATTTTTAATAAATATTTTGGTATGGGGGCACCTGGGTGGCTCACTCAGTTGTGTCTGCCTTCGCCAGATCATGACCTCAGGGTCCTGGGATCAAGCCCCACATTGGGCTTTCTGCTCTGTGGGGAGCCTGCTTCTCCCTCTCCCTCTGAAGATCCCCCCCCCCACCTTGTGCTCATTGTTTTTCTGTCTCTGTCTCACAAAAATAAATAAAATCTAAAAAAATCATATATATATATCACATATATTATATATATGGTATTTATATATTATACCAAAATAATATAATTATTTTTGGTATGCTTGAAAAGAAAATTTGTCCCGTAGCTCTTGGGTATTCAGGTTACTAGCATTAGATCAAACTATTTAACATATACTAAATCATACTTGCATTCTGGGACTAAATCCCATTGGTCAGAGTGTATAATCCTTTAATGTGCTGCTGAATTGAGTTTGCTAGTATTTTGTTGAGGATTTTTGCATTAATATTCATCAAAGAGGATACTAGTATGTAATTTTTAAAAACGATTATTTATTTATTTATTTATTTATTTATTTATTTATTTATTTATTTATTTATTTATTTATTTATTTATGATAGACATAGAGAGAGAGAGGCAGAGACACAGGCAGAGGGAGAAGCAGGCTCCATGCTGGGAGCCCAACGCGGGACTCGATCCTGAGATTCCAGGATCGCGCCCTGGGTCAAAGGCAGGCACCAAACTGCTGAGCCACCCAGGGATCCCCTAGTATGTAATTTTTAAAAAGATTTTATTTACGTGATACAGAGAGAAAGAGCACATGCACATAAATAAGAGGAACAGCAGAGGGAGAAAGAGAAGCAGACTCTGCTGAGATTGCCCAAAGCGGGGTGCAATCCTAGGACCCCTGGGATCACAACCCAAGCCAAAGGCAGACACTTAACTGACTGAGCCACCCAGGTGCCCCAAGGTTTGTTTCTTATAATATCTTTGACTTTGGTATCAGGGAAATGCTGGCTTCATAGAATATATTAGGAAATGTATCCTTGTCTTTGATTTCTTGGGAGAATTTGAAAAGGATTGGTGTTAATTCTCTAATATTGCTAGAATTTATCAGTGAAGCCATTTGGTAGAGGGCTTTCCTTTGTTGGGAGGTTTCTGATAACTTATTCAATCTCCTTACTAGTTAGTTATATGTCTACTTATATTGTCTATTTTTCGGTAATTCGGTTTGGGAAGATGGCATGTTTCTAGGAATTTGTCCATTTCCATATAGGTTATCCAATTTGTTATACACTGTTCATAGTACTCTTATAATCCTTTTTATTTCTTTGGTGACAGTAATGTTCCCACTTTAATTTTCTGATTTTAATAATCTGAGTCCTTTCTGTTTTGTTCTTGGTCAATCTAACTGAAATTTTGTCAATTTTGTTGATCTTCTCAAAGAACTAACTTTTCATTTTCTATTCTCTATTTTATTTGTCTCCATTCCAATCTATATTATATCATTCTTTCTGCTGGCGTAGGGTTTATTGTTCTTCTTTTTCTAGTTCCTTAATGTAAAGTTAGGTTGTTAATTTGAGATACTGTTTTTAAATGTATTCACAGCTATAAATTTTTCTCTTGGCTTTTGCTACATCTCATAAGTTTTGTTAGGTTGTGTTTTGTTTTCATTTATCTCATGGTATTTTGTAATTTCTCTTGTGGTTTCTTCTTTGACCTATTGGTTGTTTAGGAACTCTATTAATGATGGGAGAATTAATTTGTACATCCAGTTTGGAAACAATTTGGCATTATCTTGTTAAGCTGAACATTTTCATATTTAAAAACTCAGTAATTCCATTCCCTCTTCATGTATTTTGTAATTTCTGTTTGAAACCTGGACATCTTCATAGGACAATAAAAACTGAGGTGTTTATGCTTGGAAATAGGTGTGGTTCTTCTTTCTTCTTTTGTCAGCCTTTATGGTTTGAGTCAATTAAATCAAGTATTGAGCTGTATTTGTGAAATACCGGCTTCCAATTCCTCTTGAATTACCTTGTTTTTAAGATTCCTAAAGGACCAGCTTTTGGCTTTTTGATTTTCTTGAATTCCTCCTTTCTTTTCCAGTTTTTCCTTTTATTGGTTGCCTCTCTGATCTTTATGAGTCCCCTTCTTCTGTTTATTTTGGGTTTCCTTTATTCCTCTTTTTCTAGTTTCTTATAGTAAAAGCTGAGGTCATATTTTTTTGAGAGCTTCACTTATTTCTAGCATAGGCATTTTAATCCTCTAAATTTCTAAATACTGCTTGAGTTACATTCTACAGATTTCATTTTATTGTTTTCAAAGATTTTATTATTTTGAGAGAGAGTGCAGGTGTGAGCACACGCACACACAGTCAGTGGGGGAGGTGGAGAAGAAGAAGCAGACTCCCTGTTGAGTGGGGAGCCCATTGCAGGCTTGATCCCAGGACCCTGAGATCATAACCTGAGCCAAAGGCTGACGCTTAACCAGTTGAGGCATCCAGGTACCTCACGTCCCACACATTTTAATGTGTATTTTTATTAAATTCAAAATATTTCCAGTTTCTGATTTCTGGTTTGACCCAGAGTTACTGAGAAGTGTGTTATTTAGTTTCCAAATATTTGAGGATTTTCTGGATAGCTTTCTGTTATTCATTTATAATATAATTCCATTTTGGTCCAAAAACATACTGCGTTTGACCTGAATTGTTTTAAATTTATTAGGATGTTTTCCTAGCTCAGAAAGTAGTTGGTAAATGTTTAATGTGTACTTGAGAAAAATGTGTATTCTGTTGTTGTTGGGAGGAATATTTAACAAATGTCAATTAGATCAATCAAGCTGGTTGACAGTGTTGCTCAAGTCTTCTGTATCATTACTGATTTTCTGTATAGTCTACCAATTACTGAGAATGAGGTATTGAAACATCCAAGTACACTTACAAATTTTCCGATTTCTCCTTAAAGTTTTAAATTTTTTATTAAATAAATATTTTTATTATTTTTTTATTTAAATTATGCTTTATGTTTTAAAGCATTTTTAGTAGGTGCATATATATTTAGGATTATTATGTTATACTGATGAATCAACCATTTTATCATTATACAATTATTCTCTTTTTTCCTGGTAACATTCTTTGCTTTGAAATCTACTCTACATGATGAATTCAAAAAAGTTGTAATCTTATAGGTTATATGACTTTTCTTTGTTGTTATGTGTGTGAGAATGATGTGCTTTCCAGCTTTTTGAATCTTTTCAGGAGCACAGGGGCAATTTTTAGAAAACACTAAGTATATTGCAATATCATTACTAAAGTTCTTCTAATCAAACATCATCAGGGAAACTTTTGTCATTAGCCTATACATTGGCCAGCAATCTTTAGAACATAGTGTTCTCTCCATTAATATGATAACAGTAATAATAATGATGATGATGGTCACGATAGATGTACCCATTGAACACTTACTATATACATAGCTTCATATAAACAATTTTACATGCACTTTCTCATTTAACCCAACAAACATATAAAGTAGGTGATTTTTTTATTTTATGAAAGATTTAGAGAGGTAAATAATTATGCTAGGTCACATCATTCACTAAGTGGGTAAAACTTGTTTTTGAAAGCCAGATCTCTTAACTCTATTATATTGAATCCTATGTTACATTTATATAGTATTTCATAGTTTACTAGGTGTTTTCTTATTTGTGTAATTTTTAATAAAACAACCCTAGGGAAGAAAGCAGGGTATATGTTATTTTCTACCTGTTTTTTCTTTTAGAGATGAGATAAATGAAGCTCAGAGAGATTTTTTGACTAGCTCAAAGTCTTAAAATAACAGGAAAACTAGATTTAAAATTCTAGCTTTCTGGATCCAAGTTCAGTAAATTGTCTACTAGATGAAATTAGCACTAAATAAAGAAGATTTTGCTTTATATTAATCATACAACATTTACTGAAATAAGTTTTAAAGCCACATTGAAGCATGTTATATTCTAGAGTATGATTATATATTTTTTCATATTATACTCTTGGTAATTAGATTGAACAGGTGGTTCATGGCTTTACTATATATACTCTAGGTATAAAATCAGTACTATTTATTCTTCCATAACAGATAGAATTTATGTATTTTGCATCCATTTTAACATACATACTTATATATATCACATATATTTTTTTAATGGTAAATCCTCTTAGATATAAAATCGTAGATAAAATGCAATGAACAAAACAGATGAAAGAGGAACTGTTCTAGTTAAATCATGGAAAGTTTGCTTCAATTTAAGTTGCTCCTTCAGTTCGCTAGCACATTAGCAGAACACTGATCCAGCTGAATATATTCATATATATATGTTGCTTTTTACAACATGTCAAGTTATAATGTTTAAAATTATTATTATACTATTACATTTTAATTTCAGAAAGCTGGTTTCTAGAGAATAGTTTGATTAAAGATTAAAAATTCTAAGAGCACCTAGGTGGCTCAGTTAGTTAAGCGTCCAACTCTTAAATCTCAGCTCAGGTCTTGATCTCAAGGTTGTGAGTTCAAGCCCCATGTTGAGCTCTCTGTTGGGCGTGGAGCCTACTTAAAAAAAAAAAAAAAAAGATAAAACAACTCTAATTCCTTGTTATTCCAAAATAATCCTGTAAATGTAGTGAGTCATTAATATTTTTGTGTTAAATCTGTTTGTTATTGCCTGAAAAAACAATTATTAGGAACATTGCTAGATTATATTTCCTTTTTATATATAGTCTCAACAGATTTAAGTGGGAATGTAATGTTTCTCTGTTTTCATGGAAAAATATAAATTTAGGGTCTAGATCTAGATCAAGAAATTTCAGGTAATGAAACTCTCCTGATTTCACAATTTTCCCTAGATCATTATCTTTGTATTACTGATATAGCATTTCCTATGCTTCATCCAGAGCTCCTAACAATATAAGAAATATGGACAGATACTCTTTATCTAGAGTTATTGTAATCTATAGTTTATTCTAACATAAAGCCCTAACTGAATGGTTTGCATATAAAACTAGTTAACATCCAGTTTCTTCATGGTGTAAAATTGCTGTGACAATCCATATGCAGATTTGTGTGAGAAATTTGAGCTGGGGCAAGGTGGAGAGTGGAGTCTATTTTCAGGCTTTCCTGATGGGGTGGTACAGCTTCTTAATGCTTAGATTGTGATCCCTGAGGTTGCTCTCATCTTCCACTCTCCCAGATCCAGAAGCCACACAACAGACATTGGTATTCATCACTTTTTCCGGGCTCACATATTCTCTAACATAAGACTCATGTGCTGCTTATTTCCATTCTCTTATTGTTTCCCAGATACCTTTCCCAAATATCCAGATGTCTTTCTCTTCTTAATCCTAATCAGAGCTTTTTTACCTCTCTGAATCAAGTAAAGACACTTTCTCAATCTGCTCTACAGATTATTTTCCAAATGAAACTTCTTTCAATGTCATTGATTTGCAGTGGGTTTTCTGTTTAACTGTTTGTCAGCACATTATAGTACTAAGTTAAGCTACAACTTCAGTATTCATTACACTGCTTGATTTCACTGATATTTTTGTAATTAATGAAAACTCAGGGTCTTTGAAATCCATATTAAAGTTTTAACTTCTCTGAAAGAACTCTAGATTTTGAGCAGGATTCGTAACATGTATGGAATACTAAAAATCCAAATTCTGTGAAAGGATCTGGAAATATATTTTTTTGTACCAGTGCCACCTCTACTAAAAAATTAACTGTGCCACAAATCAACTTAAAAAAGAAGTTTGGGCAGCCTGGGTGGCTCAGCAGTTTAGCGCCGCCTTCAGCCCAGGGCATGATACCGGAGAGCCCGGACGGAGTCCCACGTCGGGCTCCCTGCATGGAGCCTGCTTCTCCCTCTGCCTGTGTCTCTGCCTCTCTTTCTGTGTCTCTCATGAATAAATAAATAAAATCTTAAAAAAAAGAAGTTTAAAAAAATAACATTATACCTTAAATTTATGCAGAAACCACCACCAAAAGGAATCATGTAAAAGAGCAATAGAGGCTTCTGAGAGAAAATGGGTCTTCCAGATTTTGAAAACCTTTTCCTAAGGAACAAAAGATATAGAGGTCAAATTAAAATACATTATAAAACATATTAATGCAAATAGGCCTTATAAAGAGTATGTCTTCAGTGGTTATAGACTAGCACTGTTCAATGAAATTCTATTGTGCCATATATATATAATATTACATTTTCTGGTAGCTACTTTATAAAAGTAAAAAGTGAAATTATTTTTAATGAATATTTTATTAAACCAAATATATTTAAAATGTTATCATTTCAAAATATGGGCATTAAATTTTTAATGAAATATCTTACATTCTTTTGTGGGAGTAGGTCTTTCAAATATTGTATATTTTATACTTGCAGCACATCTCAACTTGAATAATAATTTTTGTCATAAATACTGGATCAGTGTTCAGACTTCATAAAATACATAGTTGTGATTTTGCTCCAACCATAATTGAAGGTTTTTAATAACTAAATCAAATATTAGTTTTAAAATTTATATATAAATTAAAAGAAATAAAATAAAAAACTCATCTCAGTTACATTAACCACATTTCATATACTCAGTAATTACATTTGCCTAATAGCTATTGAAATGATAGTATAGGCTAGACAAAGAACAGCAAGACTCCAAAAAACATGGTACAATTTCTTTTTATACTAAAGACAGATACCAACAATCTTGGAATTCTATATCAACAAGCCCCATCACAAGTCTAGACCCCATCCATACAGAATATACTCTGTAAGAAATTGATAAAAAATTGTCAGATAAGGTAAGATCCATTTTCCATGACTGTAAATCTTGGCTTAAATGGATATATTCAATAGATCATTTTTATCTTATTTTATTTACCTAAAGTTTTTAAATGCCAGATTCAATAGAGTTCAAGACTTACTTTAAGGAAACCCATAACTAGGAATTCCTGTTCCTCAACATATGTCTACAAAAAGGACATCATGCAGACTTTTACACCAAAAAGATTACTTATTATGTATTCTGTGGGGGCACTTCTCTTCCATTGGCTACTAATTATAGTATGGAATTCATTGGTACCAGTTTAAATTTAGCACTTAACAGCTTAGATTTCATATTTTTTAATTACAAAAACATATGTGGAGTATATAAAGAAGAAAATTGAAATATAGGGAGGAAAACTGAATAATTTTGTCTAAATTATTTGCAAATTTCAAGCAAAGATGCAATTAGTGTACACTAAAAAGTATGGTTGCTTCTATTCCAAGTTTGGTCATGTTTCATGTCACTAACTTCCTTTTTCAGTAAAATTTCAAATTCTTTAAAAGTATATCAATATTTAGTCAAAACAACCAAAAAATGGAAATTAGCTAAAAAAGCTCAAACCCAGTTTAAGAAGTTGTATGGTTCTCTCCTCTGGCCTCCTCATTTTGTGATACTTTTTTGATTCTAGTAAATGTAAATATACCTTAAAACCTAGATTATCTAACTTGGTTCTAACATTGAGTTTAGGTTGGACAAAATTACTTCTTATTTTCTCTTGAATTTCTGTTCATGTATATCAGTATGCCTGTGGCTTAGCTTTCTTCTCTTATTCATAATACAGGTCATTTTTCATTAATTTTAATTCAATAAAATTTTACTGAGCATCACCTCTTCTGGGCGGTACAGAAGATAATGTGTACTTTTATCAAGGAATTTAATTAATGACTGTATGCACAGGAATGTGTTTAGATGGGTATAAGTGAATTCATTCAATTCCATGGATTCCCATACCTTCAATCATGTAACAATAAACCTATATAACCTTCTCTTTCCAAGTTTCAGATCCATAAATTCAGTCTCTTGATCTTACTATAAGCATTTCTATGAAATAATCTTCCCTAATATTTTTATTTTCCTACACTTATATTCTCTTTATCATCTACTTATTTTAATGCTATTGCATTGGACATACTATAATAAGCCGATTTAAATTCTTTTTTGAAATCAGGTGGGGGTACTAACAAATAAAACACTGGTATCTATGCCCAGATATACCCAGATGTTTGCCATACTCCACCCACTCCCAACCAGTATCTACTCCTACTCTTCACTTTATTTCTTTCAATAATGCCAGCATCCTCCAAATTAACCATATTAAAAATTCCTCATATTGTGCTTCTATGCCTTGTTTATGTGATTGCCCTATGATTTGTGTTAGATGTACATACAACCATATTTAAAATACAGTACCATCTTAGAACACAGAACACAGAATGTTATAAACAATATTATAGGTTTCCCAGAACATTTATAAACTTATTTTAACAATAATTTATCAATTTCTTTTTATAACAATAAAATCTTTTTTCCTGAGGAAATTGTGGAAAATATAATCAGAGAAACAAATAAATACGCTTCTGATCCAGGCATAACTACAATTAGCATCTATAGTTTTTCTCTACAAAAATGGGATCAGGTAATCATATAAAGGGGGCAGACTAAGCCTTTACTCTCACCAAAATCCCACAAAATATAAAAGAGAATTGAAAAACATTTGGATTAGCATGAAAAATAAGAGACTGTCATTACTGAATCATTCTAGATATAGTTGTTAATTGAGGTGCTTAGTGGTTGCCTAACTGAAGGGTACACAGAGGATCCAAATCAGATCAATCACACTTCCTGGAACACTGCATCTTGAACAGAGTGACAAAAAGGGGTTTAATGATTGATTATGCTCCTTCTGATGGACCATAGTAGGAGAGAAAACAACAGGGATTTTATGTTGAGAAATGAAGAGGCACAGGAAGGCTGAAAGTGAGGGATGGGGAGGGATGAAGAGGTAAGAGATGTACTTGGTCGCTAGAAGGAGGGGTTTAGGTGAATTCCAAGGCCACGTTCATCCCAGAGAACTATCTAGAAGGAATCTGCCTGGAGTACAGGGAATATTGTTGAAGCCTGCAGGAAATAGAAACCTTGTTAGGTAACCACCTAATATGTAAGGGGGAAATCAGTATCAGGTACCATCCAACTCTCATCCTACCCTTGGCAAGCAGTGGGCAATGATCTAGTTACCTTCCTATGCTTGCAGTTTTTCAACTGGCTATCCTATTACTCAAAAATTCCCCCAGACACTTGGGGGTTCAAAAGGTGAGGTTATGGAGAAGGCTCTAATAAGTTGTTCTGGGGTCAACATAAGCAGACTAAAATCTCTTGAGCTAATAAAACAAGCAGAAGGAGGGGAAAACACTTGTTCCAGTCACATGCCAAAACAGTGCACAGTAGCAACTTCAGACTCCTGAGGCAGTAACACAGAATCTAATACATTCTTTTCTGGTGATCAAGGTATTAAATATCACTGGTCTCTTCCTGCCAGACTTAATGCCCTCAAAGTTCAATCATGCTTATCACCTAATTTGTTATAGTTTTAAATAAAAATCTGATTCATTAAATCATATTCTCAAAATGTAGCATACAATAAAAATAATGTTTACATACATCAAAGTTATGGGCTTTTAAAATAAAAAGATAAATTCGTTCAGCATCCAAATGTCTGGGTAGTTGAGTAAGCTCATTTGTTTTGAATCCCGAGAAGTTGCAATCCTAGAAAGAAGGAAATATCACAGAATAGTAATTACTTTACCCCTTTCAGTATAGCACTCTCACAGGACTACAGAAGACAAATATTTAACCATAACCCATTAATTATTTACTTTCATTTAATAAAATAACTATTTATCTTACTTTAAAAAAATCTTCCTATTTCCTGATTCTCTCAAATTAAGAGCCCTGGCATATTCATATGCCAAACCCAAACGCAAAACAAAATCATATTTCAGAACCAACTTTGACATAACTCAAATGACCAAGAATTTTAGCTAGATTACCCATAAAGAAATGGACTAGGTAGAAGGAGAAAGCTTCTATGCTATTCCTACTGCTCTCTCTCAGGGCCCCACCTGTATTTATAGCTACATCTATATTATTATAAACATTCTTTTATTTCTACATAATGCTTTTGATACATAATCTTATAGAACAGAAATTTTAAATACCTCTATAGTCTTCTTTGTCTCCATTTCATCTGAAAGCTGGAAAACATTTAAAATAAAATATTTAACATTCTAAATTTTTATATTTTGTAAATTTGTTGTTTGTGCATGCACATGTGTGTATGTGCATGTACATGTGTGCATGTGTGTGTATCTCCTACTAAAGCCTAGAATGTTGTTGCTATGCTAGATGCTAGAAATACAAAGATGGTCCTTATTCTCAAGCTAGTCATAGTTCAAGAGGGTAATCAGATACATATACAAGCAAAACACAAAGAGATAAGGGCTATAATAGAAATATAAAACCAGTTATTTCACTTTGGGTTCAATAGGAAATAGACTCTGAGGTAGAGTTTTGTATTCAGAATGTCTATTGGGAGTGCCTTTGGAATCAGTATCTATGGAAGTCAAGGGGAGAGGTGTAATTGGGAAGTTGGAGAAATCAAGTATGATACAAGTCTAATAGCTTCAATGGACTCTAAAAGGGGCTCTAGAGCTGAAAGGGCCCATCATAGTTGTCCTGTATTGGGTTGAAAGAGCCAGGCCTTTCTGCCCCCAACTTGATCAGTCACTGGATGTAGGTGGTTCCTGGAAGCGTATGTCTTTGGAAGAGGAAGTTCTCTGCAGATGTAGTAACCCCAAAGGGGCTGACAGCTGAGGGGTGCCTCCTAACAGCATTCTTAGCAGCTAGGACAACAGATTCTTCCTTCATGGGGAATCTGAGTGGTGCATCTCTATGTCCACCACACTACTTTACACAGAGAATAAGTAGCCTTCTGTGTACATTAGTTTCTGACCATCTAGACATGTTGATAAGTTATTAATTTTCACATCCTCACTTCTTTCAGAACAACTAAGCTCACAGGCAAAACATACACACATATACACACATATTATACAATACACATAGAGAGAATGACATAGGAAACAAATGTTAAAGAATGGTAACAGATTGTTAACAGAAAGAGAATGACATTGTCATTTTAAAAAGTATGCAAAGGAATAAAAAAGATTTAGAGATAATGAAATCAATTATGATAAGAAAGAAGGCTTTGTGTTTGAGATTATATGGATATAATAAGTCAATGAGGATGGGGGTCAATTTAGAAAGTTGTTAATGTTAATCTCAAAATCCTGGCTTTATTCTGCAGGAAGCAAGGAAACCCTGGAAGTTTTCAAGGAGCATAATAATAACACAAAACTAGTTCTTGATCATACAACCTGGAAAAGATACCACAAAAATATAAATAATATGTGTTAAAATCCAAATAAAAAATCAATGAAACACATTTAGCAATAAAAATAATTATAACTTTGGTCAGTATAATTAATATACAGGTCATTGCAATAGATCCTTGGAAGTTATCTGATAAAAATTTGAAAGTCAGAAATTTTGAAATTCTTTTGAAAATTAAAAAAAAATTACCAGTGTTTTCATGTTCCCACAACATAGAATGGATTACTGTTGACATTTGTTTTTGACTATGTTTTAAATAAAATGTGAAATTATATAATAAAGTTCAGATTCTCTTTTTACCATGGCCTTTTTTTCCCAAGATTTTATTTATTTATTCATAAGAGAGAGAGAGAGAGAGAGGCAGAGACATAGGCAGCAGGAGAAGCAGGCTCCCTCAGGAGATCCTGATGCAGGACTTGATCCCAGGACCCCAGGATTATGACCTGAACCAAAGGCAGATACTCAAGCACTAAGCCACCTATGTGCCCCTACCATGATCTTTATAGTTCTATTCATGTGTTCCCTTTCCTTGAAATAGTCACTATTATTTGTTTGGTTTGCATCCCTTCCATTCCATTAACATACTTTTACATATATGTGTACATATATTTAAAGAATATAAACACTTCTTGTGTGGTTTTATAATTTTAAAAAATGATATCAATGGTATATATTATTTGGTAATTTGCTTTTTTTCCACTCAAAATTATGTTTTGACAATCTATCCAAGTTGATATTTATAAAATCTGTTACCTTCCACACAGCTTTTCTACCAACCTGTCTACTCTTCTCTGGAAAATATAAATAATAATTAAAAGCAACAGAAGTTCATAGTCAACGTTTGCCAAACATTCACAGAACAAATGATATCCCATATAACTACTATGCTCTATAGTCAATAGACTGGAAAGAGAAATAAAGATAAGTAACTCAAAACCAAAAGAAAATCATATCTTATCAAACATGGATGCAAACATCTACACAAAACAACAGTAAATCAAATCCAGTAATGCAATAAAAAAATATACTCTAAGAATATAGGAATGTCTCAACTTCTGAAAAGCTATTAATGTAATCTGCCACATAGATTAAAGGTTAAAAGTAGCTTCTGCTATCATCACAGTGGATTATTTTCCTCTCCATTTCAAAGCATGGAGATTTTTTTTTTCAAATGTTTGAGCACAGCGATACCTGTATCTAGATCTCTAACTGATCTACCTCTAATCCACATCATATCTACATACCTTTAATAAACTACAAATAGAAATAAATTTCATTAATCTAAAAAAGATAACTATCTAAACATTTAAAATGATGCTTAATAGCAAATTATTAGCATTCTTTCCAAATCAAAGATGAGAAACCACTAACATTATTGAATAATACGCATATACCAAAAATAATTTCCTATATGCCAACAATAACCCATTTAATAACATAATGAAAAAGTAATTTCACGGACATTAGTAATAAAAATTTAAGATACCTAAGGATAAATTTAACAGAGAATAGAACTTATATGAAGGGATGCCTGGGTGGCTTACAGGTTAAGTGTCTGCCTTCAGCCCAGGGGGTGATCCTGGAGAACCTGAATCGAGTCCCGCATCGGGCTCCCCGAATGGAGCCTGCGCCTCTGCCTGTGTCTCTGCCTCTCTCTGTGTGTCTCTCATGAATAAACAAATAAAATCTTTAAAAGAAAAACCTTATATGAATAAAATCACACAAATTACTGACCACCTAAAATAAAATCCTTATATTTTACTCTCTTATCCAAAAATAAAGGCTAGATAAAGAATTAAATACACACACACAGATATCTTGCAATAATAACAGAGCAGAAGACAAGTGAATATATCTATAATCTTGTGACAAAGTCTTCTTAAATATTATAGCACTAATGGCAGAAATTTTCAATAGAAAATTATAGATCCATAAAAATGCAAAATTCTATATAACAAAAAACCCTCTTAAAAGGCAACAAAGACCCAGCAGTCTTTTCCATTGCTTCCAGAAGATCTGGCTCTGTTAGGTATATGGAAAGATGCCACATGGGTCTCCAGCTGGAAAAAAATATCCAAAATAAAAGGCAACAAAGTATATAAATATGTATAATACATATTACTGAAAGTGTTAATATTTTTAAAGTATAAACAGCTCTTAGAAATAAAAGAGCAGCCAAAAAAAAAAAAAAAAAAAAAGCCAAAACTCGTAAATAGGCAATTCACATTAACAGAAATGCAAAGACTAAGGAAAACCTAAAGTATCAACTTCATTAATAAAACATATGCAGTTGATAACATTTATGCCTATCAACTGTGCAAACATTAAAAAATACAGTATTAAATGGACAAGGAAATGAGTAAGAGATCAATCACAAACCCTATTGTTACAAATATAAATTGGTACTGCCTTTTTAGAGAACAATTTGGCAATACATATCAAAACACTTAGATTTTCACATTTCTTTTCCTATGTAGTTCCACTTCTAGAAATTTATCTTAAGAAAATAAGCATGGATACCCACAATCTTTAGTTTCAAATATGTTCAGAGCAGCTTTGTAAGTAATAGCAATGAAAACTACCTAAATGTCTAACCAAAGGGTTATTACATTAGTTAACTTTTAAGATAGTGGAGAATATTTATTAATGAAAATTTCATAATACTTGTAATGAATTAGAAATATATTACTTAATCTGAATTTTTAAAATTATTTTTTAAAATAAAAGAAAAATGAGGGCGCCTGGGTGGCTCAATGGCTGAGCATCTGTCTTTGGCTCAGCTTGTGGTCCTGGGGTCCTGGGATTGAATTCCTGCTTCTCCCTCTGCCTATGTCTCTGCCTTCCTCTGTGTGTCTCTCATGAATAAATAAATAAAACCTTAAAAAAAAAGAAAAGAAAAATGAAAGCAACAACTAGTGAGATACATGCGATTTATCTATAAATGATAGAATTAGGGTGTTTATCCTTTCTACTGATTATCTATTGCTTCTAATTTTCTAAAACAACTACTTCAGTCAGAATCAGGAAAAAACAAAGAAATTTTGAAATTTGAAAAATAACATTAACTGGGGTGGATAGACTAATGGTGGCACTTCAAGTCTTTATAGCTTTAACATTATATAATTTTAGAATGTATTTTTTATAAGGACTAAGTTTCTAAAAGTAATTCAAAGTCTATTATAATTCTAATCAAACTCTCAAAGAGATTTTTTTGAAAAAAATTGACAAAGCAATTTTAAAGGTAATTAAAAAGAATTTAAAGAAATAAAAAAAAAGAATTGATAACTTTTTCTAAAGGAAGAGGATTGATATGGAACCTGCACTACCAAGTATAAGTTACTATAAATTATTAACCAGAGGTTGGAATATATGCATCAAATTAAATCTTCAAGTAACTTATAGTAATGTGAAAATGCCAACACTCTAATATCGAGTATTGAAGAATAGGAGTCTACCTATTTTAAAAACACGTAGATAGATAGATAGATCTATTTTATTATATAATAATAAAAGACTAACAGAAAAACTTTAAAAATGCTATCAGTGCTTATCTGTGAAATTTCCTCTTCAAGGAATATGAAAACAAATACCATACCATTATCTTCTTTCTCCTATGGTAGTTCCTTAGAAATGCCTTGTATCTTTCCAATTTTCCTTTAGAACCTTTAAAAGAGTGATATATATATATCATATATAGTGTGTGTGTATATATATATATATATACACACACATTATGTATACACACATATTTTTCAAAGTGAAAAAATTTTAATGCTTTAAAGAACTTATATGTAAAAAAAAATCAAGGAGATCAACTAGCTATTTTGATAAGCATCATGCTAGACACACATACCCTTAGTTAATTTTTTTTTTTAATTTTTATTTATTTATGATAGTCACAGAGAGAGAGAGAGAGGCAGAGACACAGGCAGAGGGAGAAGCAGGCTCCATGCACCGGGAGCCTGACGTGGGATTCGATCCTGGGTCTCCAGGATCGCGCCCTGGGCCAAAGGCAGGCGCTAAACCACTGCGCCACCCAGGAATCCCCATACCCTTAGTTGAATGAATAAATACTGTATCTTCTGTTTCTTCTTTTTAGAAATGTCATGTTCCAACTACTGGTCTTTGATACTTACTCCTACATCTAAAGTTTTATCTCAATCCCTTCCCCATGAACAAGCCCATGTTTTTCAAATAGCTCAGCTACTTACATTTGGTTGTTTCATGGTCATCTTAAATTCAATAAATTACAGTACTTTGGAGCAAGGTCTAATGAAAGATTATGGGGGATGACTTTGAAGTCAGGTAACCTAGACTTGAGCCCAAACTCAGATATTTATATATTGAGGACAATGAGTATATATTATTTTTTGAAAGTGCACACCTACTAGCTCATTCTCTATGTCTCCCTCCCTCCCTCTCTCTCTCTCTCTCTACATATAGCTTATATAATTTTAAAAATATTTTTTATTTAAAAAATGATTAAAGATTTAATAAGAAAATTTAAAATAAAACAGTAGTGAATTTAATAGTAGTATATTAAAACAAATTCTCAGAATTTGAAAAATCAAGGTCCAAAAAAGGATATTAAATATTTAAGTAATATAACTAATTAAATGTATTTAACATATAGAAAGTACTTTATAAGTCAACTAATATCATTTTTAAGGCGTGTATTATGAGAAATTTGCCTATTACATAAATAATAATCATTAGTATCTAAAACTATTCTAGAAGTATTAATATATACAACTAGATAAGAAAAATGTTATATAAATACTGGAAAGAAGTAAAAATGATCATTACTGGTAGATACGCTTTTCCCTCAGTGTGCAGGTTTTCAGTACGAAATGCGAAACACTTCCTACAAGCTCACCTAGCTCATGGAGCTCAATTTACTTTGGATTTTAGTGTTTCTGTTCTTAGGTTCTGACCCTTGCTGACTTGTCTCTGGTACCAATACAGGGTTGATGCAACTCTGTTTTCTTGATACTCGGCCACCTCAGCCGCAGCGTAACAAAGTTCACAACTACTTTAGGCTTTGTTCTAACAACACACATTAAATCCACATGTTCATATTCAGCTAAAAATCTTTATTGAACTATGCTGAAATGAAGGAGTCTTAAAATAAAATAAAGTTTATGCTCTTAGATTATTTTATACCTTAGGATTTCATTTTTTATGACAGAGTCACACAGACACACAAATCTATTACTTTACTCATAAAAAAAAGATTTACGTGTATCAAAAATTATGCTTCTCCATTCAAATATTTTAGAGGCATGACTCTTCAAAAGAATGGAACATTCCCCTAATCTTGACTCCATGGCCATGACTGCATCATGTATTCGAGGGACAGTTCCCCACAGATGTGTATAAATTGAAGTAAATGAACTATCTTCTTTTATTTTCTTCATGGTGTGTAACAATTTATCATAATCTTCAAAATGGATTTCCCTTGGCCAATAATCCTGCAAAAAATGTGAAAGAATATAACTTAAGTCATTTTTAGTGAATTTAAATAATAGAGTTCAAAATCAATGAGCTAAAATTGAGATTTAATTCCATAGCAATACCTTCTTTTATATTATTTAAGTATAACTGACACAATGATATATTAGTTTCAGGTATCCAACACATACAACACAGCATTATTTTTTACTAAATGCCATTTTTTTTTCAAAAATTGTGAAACAATCACCAACTTTAGAAGTTTCAAATATTTCACAAAAAAACTTTCCTGAATCATTTGAAAATAAGTTGCTTACTTGACTATGCCCCATCATCCTTGAATACTTTAGTTATTTCCCAAAAACAAAAGCATTCTCCTACATAATCAAAATATAACCATCAGAAATAGGAAATTGGCATTGATACACTGTGCCTATCTAATTCTCAGACTCTGGTCAAGTCTTATCACCTGAACCAGTAATGCCCTTTTTATAGCAAAAGGATCTAATTCAGTATCTTCATATGTCTTTAGTCTCTTTCAGTCTAAAAATTCCCTAGTCTTTTCTTGACCTCCACAAGTTCACAATGAAACCTGAAATTCCAATTCCAAACATTCTAGTATTCTCTCTTTCCGTATTACAATTACCATCTCCAACAGTGAAAATATTTAGTTGGCTTATCTTTAATACATATACTTATTTTAAGGTAACCAATCTCTCCTATCCACTGGGAGTCTTTTCTGTATAGATAACCCTTTTCATACTGCTTCAACTCTTTTTAATACCTAAGGAATTGAAAAGGACTAAACAAGTATGACACTAGAGAGAAATACTGCAGAAGGGTGATATAAATTCCATGATGGCAAGGATTTTTCTCTGATATGTTCATTATTGTTTCTCCAGTATCCAGAACAATACCCGGGATCTGGTAGGTAGTAAATAAAATCATTAAATGAATGAATGAATAGGAGAAGTACAAGAACTGATAGTAATATAACACTATTGGAACAGGAGATTGTTATAAAAATAGAATATAAAAATATTTTTATAAAAATAAAAATAGAACAGTGATGGAGTAAAGGGGAAAGAAGGAGAAGGGAAAATGTGAGAATTGATCAAATAGATAAATGAGAAATGATTGAAAGTAGAAAAAAGTATACAGAAGTATACAGAACCATAATAAGAGGAAGAGGGGAAAGATAGGAGTAGAAAGCATAAAATATTATAAAAGAAAGATAAAAATGGTAAGAATCGGTTGAAATGATACAGTTTTAGATGATGTGACAAAGGATAAATTATAAGATATGAGAAACTAACAGCTAACACGTAGGTTCCAGGTACTGGTTTAAGGCTAGCTAGTAGCAGAGCTGGGATCTGAGCATAGGCAATCTGACACCAGTTTACCAGTTTGTTTTTTAAGATTTTATTTATTTATTCGTGAGAGACACAGAGAGAGAGAGAGAGAAGCAGAGACACAGGCAGAGGGAAAAGCAGGCTCGATGCAGGGAGCCTGACATGGGACTCAATCCCAGGTCTCCAGGATCACACCCTGGGCTGATGGCAGAGCTAAACCGCTGTGCCACCTGGGCTGCCCCAGAGCCTCTGTTCTTAACCACTTTACCACCATGCAGATGTATATCTTTCCTTTCACATTTTAGAGGGAAATTAAAATAGATAGGTTTTCCAGGAAGTCATAAGCAGTTTAGAATGTATTTTAATTTGTTTTGTTTTATTCATTTGTTTATCATATGCCTCATTTCTTAAAAAATGACAGCTCGATGAAGGTGGGGATCTTTGCCTGTTTTTATTCACCGGTATATTCTAATTATTGATGTGGTTAGCATGTAATAGGTACTCAAAAATATTTCTTGAATAAATTTGAGGAAGTTATTATTTCTTTTGTAACAATGCCTCTAGACAAAAGTTTTATTCAGCAAACAAAAAATTAAATATCCAGTCATTTTATTCCTGGATATTTTGAAATAACCAATAGCTTGGCAATGCATAGACATAGTCATACCTTAAAACAAGTAACTACAGAATATAAGCATTTGGTTAGGAAATCCAGACAATAAGAAACATTTTACAGATAAACTCATTTATGAGAAAATGGTACAAATGGATATATGTTGTTTTGTCAAATGACATCTGATAAAAACTGAAGGCTGACAATATAAACATATACAAGGATAGTGTTTCTTACATATCATTAATAAGATCATATGCTTTGATTTTGATTTTATTCTATCTTTAGTGAAGGGCTGGCATAAACCTATGATCTTAATTTGATTAGCATTATTTTTAAGTAGAGTGTGTATGCATTTTCCAATTCAAATAATTAGAAATTTTCATCTGAAATCACAGATCCTTAAACATGTATGATGGTATAGCCCAAATGTCTCCATAATTATTTGCTGAGTTTGCCTTAATTTTGACTATATAATCCTTTTCCCTTGGCATTAAAAGACCTCAAACATTGTGATTAGGTTACAGCACATTTCCAACATTATTTAAATCAAAGTAATTGCAAAAAGCTTGTACTAATAGTAGTTTAAAACACTAGGCTCTTCCACAGTCATTGAAATACACTCTTATAAACTGGAATATTTTCATTTTCTATTTGATCCTAAAGGGTACTCAGTGCTTTTCTAAAACATTAAAAAAATAAAAATAGATATTTTTGAAATTCTCTTCTCAATAGTTTAGTCATAGCAAATTGTTTATATATAAGTACAAATAGGTGCAAATAACTTAAAGTCCAGTCTTCTCAAAGTATGTACACATCTCATTAAAAAAAAGCCTCCTTGGGGATCCCTGGGTGGCTCAGCGGTTTAGCACCTGCCTTTGGCCCAGGGCGCGATCCTGGAGTCCCGGGATCGAGTCCCGTATCAGGCTCCCGGCATGGAGCCTGCTTCTCCCTCTGCCTGTGTCTCTGCCTCTCTCTCTCTCTCTCTCTCTCTATGTCTATCATAAATAAATAAAATAAATAAATCTTTTTTAAAAAAGCCTCCTTTTCTTTCTGTTTTCCACACTAACATCCTTATTATAGTCCTTGACACTCTTCAATGCAAAACAAACCTAATCTTTAGACTCACAAGTGTATAGACCCAAGGGAAAACTTATAGTAAGTCCAATAATGGCAGAAGTCAGTATTTACACATAACAATGGAAACTGGAGCTTTCAAAATGAAAACACATTTTGAATATTTCACTCTGATTCAATAATCAAGGAAACTCAACACATCTGCAAATTACCTGTGCGTCTAAGCTGTGGTACATGGATAAATGAAGTAAGTACTCATAATCAGATATTCTTTAAGGTGTAAATATTTAAGACAAACATATTAGCAAAATTATATAAAAATATTTGTATAATTCTTCTGATAGGATATACAACTAGAATTCTCAAACTCAAAAAGAGAACAGAATACTGACAAGAGGGAAACGCTAGAACAGAGTCTACAGAAAGGAGATAAATATTTATAAGTATTTCCCCCACTGAAATGAAGTTTTTTGATTTTCTATTCTTAAAGTCTTTCCTAAGCCTTCCACATCTCCATAGCTGATTTATTTTATTTTGTTATTTTTATTTTATTCATTATTTTTTGAGAGGGGGAGGAAGAGAGAGGCAGAGGGAGAGGTAGAAGGAGAATCCTAAGCAGGTTCCATGCTGGAAGGGCTCCATCTTACAACCCTAGATCCAGACCTGAGCCAAAATCAAGAGTCAGATGCTGGGGCACCCGGATTGCTCAGTGGTTGAGCGTCCACCTTTGTTTGGCTCAGGTTGTGATCCCAGGGTCCTGGGATCGAGTTCCACATTCGGCTCCCTGCAGGGAGCCTGCTTCTCCTTCTGCCTATGTCTCTGCCTCTCTCTGTGTCTCTAATGAGTAAATAAATAAAATCTTTAAAAAAAAAAAAGAGTCAGATGCTTAACTGATTGAGCCACCCAGGCACCCCTCCACAACTTATATTTTAAAAGATGCTTTGGCACATAAAATAGATGTTTTACTCACCCAATTTTGAAACTTTAAGAATTCTTCAATATTCCTTGGAGGTTGTTGCATTTTCTAATGAAGTAAAATCAATATTGCTAATTAACATCAATTCAGACTGGTTATGATATTTACATATAATTTACTTAGGTAGATGATATTGGACTTAAGTTGTAATTTTCAGAGCCATAAGACATTGTAAAATATGCACTTTTACATTGTAAAGTTCCTGTACCTTAGAAAGGAACACAGATCAATGTTTAAATCCCAAGCATCCAAACCAAATTCTGTGAGAGGCTTCCCTGTTATATATTGCTCCTAGAAAAAAAACTCTACATGAGTCCTGTTGAATATCCTCATTTCAAATTCCTATGAGAGTTCTGAGATATTTTGGGCTATCTTGGATGGTGTCTACAATAAATCCAAAGCCAAAAATATAGTAACTTGCCCCTCTTGCTGATGATGTATTTAAAAGGCCACACCAGTGACATGGTGAAAATAATTTAAATATTCAATATCTCAGTGTAACAAGTAATAATCGCATTTTTATTAGTTTCCTCATAAGTTGAAAACATATTCTTTCATTAGACAAATTAATTTTAATCAAGATCACATTTTGTTCTTTCTTGCCTTAGAGACTGTATACACATTCTTTCTTCTGCTTGGAAGGCTCCCTGTTCCAAACTCCCTCCAATCCTTTCTTGGTCTATTTAACTTTATTTTATTTTTTAAAAAGATTTTATTTATTTATTCATGAAAGACAGAAAGAGAGAGAGGCAGAGACACAGGCAGAGGGAGAAGCAGGCTCCATGCAGGAAGCCCGATGTGGGACTCGATTCCAGCATTCCAGGATCACGTCCTGAGCCAAAGGCAGACAGATGCTCAACCGCGGAGCCACCCAGGCATCCCTAACTCTTATTTTAAATATCAAATTAAAAGTCACTTTCTCTAGGAAGCCTTCCTTGTTCCCCCCAAATAATTATCTATGGTAACACACAGCTGATTCATATCTATATGAGGAGAGAAACTATGGTATAATCACCATTGAACTGTCAAAATTTCATACAGTGACCGGCTCTGGGTGAGTGCATAATAAGTACTTGCAATGTGTATAAATTAATGAATAAATGAGTAGAGAAATGTTAGAGAAATGTGTAATTATTTAGAATAATAAGACCATTCCTAGAGAGTGAAAAACCAGTGAGAAGGCAAAAATAAGAGGAATTCAGAATATCCTAATAATCTGATGATGACCTGTCCAAAAAGATTATAATGTAATTTACTAAAACAGATTTTTCACATCAATATGTAAAATGATTAAGATTATAAAATCACCATATTTTTGTAAAAATAGCTACACATTTGAGGTTGAAGAGAATATTTCATTCTCTAATATTGTTTAAAATATATGACAAAGGGCACCTGCATGGCTCAGTGGTTGGAGTGTCTGCATTTGGCTCAGGGCCTGAACCCAGGGTCCTGGGATCAAGTCCTGCATCAGGCTCCCCACAGGAATCCTGCTTCTCCCTCGGCCTATGTCTCTGCCTCTCTCTGTGTCTCTCATGAATAAATAAAATCTTTAAAAATTTTTAAAATATATATGATAAATATAAAGCAAATATATAACAGTTAATAACAAAATAAAAGGTATATATGCCTATCATTATAAAAATCAGTTTTCAGAAGCAAAACTACATAGATCTGTCAAAAAATTTAATGGAAAACATAGGATTCCAGACTGACAAGGATAAGAAATAAGAGATGGTGTGCAGAGAATGCTTAGAGGCAAAAAAAAATGTTCAGGATACAATATCTTCAGAGACAGTGAGTGTAGTAGTTTTGCTAGAAGAAAGCTATCAGTATATTTTGAAATGCATGGAACATAAAGAAGCTGATAAAAACAATCTAAATGTTGGCTTTTTTACTTGTAATGGTGACCAACCACTTCTAGTACAAAGCAGTAAAAATAATACCCACATTTCTTTTTTTTTTTTTTTAATTTTTACTTATTTATGATAGTCACATCACAGAGAGAGAGAGAGAGAGAGAGAGAGAGAGAGAGAGGCAGAGGGAGAAGCAGGCTCCATGCACCGGGAGCCCGACGCGGGACTCGATCCCGGGTCTCCAGGATCGCGCCCTGGGCCAAAGGCAGGCGCCAAACCGCTGCACCACCCAGGGATCCCTACCCACATTTCTTTTTTAAAAATTCTTTTTCTTTTTTCTTGAGTACAGTTGACACACATTAGTTTCAGGTGTAAAACATAGTAATTTGAGAGCTCTATAGTTTACACTCTGCTCACCACAAGTGTAGCTTCCTCCTTTCCCTATACAACACTATCACAATATCACTGACTATATTCTCTATGCTGTACCTTTTATTTCTATGGCTATTCATTCCACAACTGGAAGCCTCTATCTTCTATTCTTCTTTACCCATTTTGAATATCCCCCTAATTCTGGCAACCATCAGTTTGTTCTCTGTTTTTATAGTTCTGGTTCTGGTTTTGTTTATTCATTTGTTTTGCTTTTTAGATTACACATATAAGTGAAATTATATGGTATTTGTCTTTCTCTGACTTATTTCACTTAGTATAATACTCTCTAGGATCATCCATGTTGCTGCAAATGGAAATATCTCATCCTTTTCATGGCTGTGTAATATTCCACTGTGTGTGTGTGTGTGTGTGTGTGTGTGTGTGTGAGAGAGAGAGAGAGAGAGAGAGAGAGAGACAGAGAGAGACAGATCTTCTTTATGCATTAAAATAACACCCACATTTGAATTAAAGGAAATTAGAATAATGTATTAAGGAAGTGAAACTTACATGAGAAAGTTCTAGCTAACTCCAATATAAAATTCCAAAGTTCTCTAAGGCTAATGTTCAAAGAAGACAGGCATAAGTTAAATCGACTTCTGCTCTCAGTAGAATGCAGAAAGATTCAAAACACCTATGCTTCCATGGTAACAACAAAAGAAACCCAGACAAAATAAAAATCTTCCTTTTTTATGAGGTTGGTGAAAAGTGGTGGGTGCTAGTAAGCAGCACTGGCTATGTCATTTTTGCCAACGTAGAGACCCTTGTTCAAAAATAAAGAATTTTAAGATGATAACATGAGACCATAAAACCAAGTGTAGGGTCCATTTAATCACAAGGCCCTGTGTAACTGCAAGCCTGTGAAGCTTCCCTACCTGGCAGCCTTAATGACCAGAAATCCATAAAGAAATATTCTCTTTTTAAGTGAGCATCAAGCTGTGGCAGCTAGCTTCCTTACCCAGCAGTGAGCTCTGACCATCCACTGAGGAAAGAGTTGGCCTGCCATGGTGCAGTGACTTTGCAGAGATGAAGAAAAATCAGCTGGATCTTAGCCGTTGACATGAGCTGGAGGAACAAACTGGAGTCTGAAAGACACACAAATACAAAAACAAATGACTCAAACAGTCCCTTCCCAGACTCCTATGCCTCACTTCTGAGTTTTGTCTAAAAAGCAGCAGTAAAGGAGGGGCTGGAAAGGTAGAGAACTTATACAGGCCAACAAGATCCTATGGTACTTGGGTTCCAGGGCTCTGACAAAGCTCTGACTCAGAGGGTGAAAAAATCATTAAAAAACTTCAGTCCCAGCTTCTCCCAATTCATTATTGACAAGATCTGAGTTGGCTATGATGAGGGCAGTTGGAAGTTGTGTTATCACAGGTGAACTCAATCCATTAAAGCTGAAGCCAACCCTAAAGTTCAATTCCAGTCTAGGAGGAATAAAAAGATCAGTATCTCACTTTGCCCAGGAGAGTAATAGGCTTGTGCTCTTTGAAGACTAAGCAACACTAAGTTACACTTCACCCTCTACAATTTTTTCCACATAATGTCTAATCCACAATAAAACAATTACAAGATGTATAAACAAGAAGTAAAATGGGACTCATAGTCAAGGCAAAGCTCAGTCACTACAAACTAATTCACTGAGAACCCAGTTGTAAGCAGCAGTCAAGGACTTTAAAGCATCTATTATAAACATGTTAAAAATTTTACAATATAGGTTAGATTGTGGTGCATGAAGAGATGGAGTATTTCAAGAGAAATAGAAATTCTAAAAAAGAAACAAACGGAAATTCCTGAACCATGCACATAATAATCATAAGAAACTGTTGTGTCAACATTAATATTAGATAAGATAGACTTCAAGACAAGAGGTATTACCAGGCATAAATAAGGTTATTTCATATTGATAAGAGGTCAATTCATTAAGACATACCAGCGCTAAATGTGTTTGCATCTAAATAAAAGAGTCTCAAAATACACATGGCAGAAATTTACAAAACTTAAAGGCAATATAGGCAAAAACCACAATTACAGTTAGAGATCTTAACACACCTCTTTGAATAATTGATGAATCAAATATGTACCATACACACAAATTAGTAAGGAGATAAAAGATTTGAACAACATTTAAGTGAAGCAACTTAATTGACATTTACAGAACTATGCTTACAAGTACAGAATACACTCTTAAAGTAATGGAACATAGTGCATTCACTGAGATGGACCTATGCTATACCATAAAACAAATCTCGAAAGCTACAAATAACTGAAATTATTCAGGGTATGTTCTCTGACAACAAGAGCAGTAAAAGAGAAAACAGCAACAAAAAGACATCTAGAAAAATCATAAATATTAAATGATCCATTTCTACATAAAATGCGGTTCACTGAAAAAATAACAGGGAAAATTGGAAAAAAATTCTAACCAAATGATAATGAAAGATAATGAAAACACAACATATCAAAACTTGTGGGATGCAGCTAAAGCTATGCTTAGGAGAAAACAAAGTGCTTAGGAATCTAAAGCAATGAATTAAAAAAGAAATAGAAAAAGGATAAAAAAAAAGGTATAAGCAGAAACCGATGAAATAAAAATATGAAAACATAAATCCACAAACTAAAAATTGGTCTTTTAAAAGATGAGAAAATCAATAAAGTCCTGGTAGAAATGAATCTTAAAATTTAAAGGAAAATAGGGGCTCCTGGGTGGCTCAGTTGGTTAACTATCTGCCTTAAGCTCAGGGTCCTGGGTTTGAGCCTGCTTCCTGCTCAACAGGGGGATCTGCTTGTCCTGTCCCTCTCCCTCTGCCCTTTCCCCCTGCTTGTGCACTCTCTCTCCCTCTCAAATAAATAAATAACATATTTTTAAAAGATGAAAATATATCTAGAGGAAAAATCATCTGCTAGATTAACTGATATATATTTTTAAAATTTTAAAAATTAAAAAAATTTTAAAGAGTTTATTTATTCATGAAAGACACAGAAAGAGAGGCTGAGACATAGGCAGAGGGAGAAGCAGGCTCCCTGTGGGGAACCTGATGCAGGACTTGATCCCAGGACCCTGGGATCATGCCCTGAGCTGAAGGCAGACACTCAAGCACTGATCCACCCAGGTATCCCTAAAAAATTTTTTTATCAAACTATTTGATTATAATACTTTATTACTGGCAGAATGTTTGAGGACAGATTACTGTTAAGTACATAAAAATATGGCTATTATTAAGACAAAAGAAAGTAAATGGTTGTATTAAATGTTAATATGATCATATCTAGCTCGGGGCTGAATGATATTTACAAAAGTTGATTTAAACAAAAATTAGGATATCTCTATATTAGAGATGAGGGGAAAGAAGAACGTATGGGGTTAGAAAGAGAAGGAATGTTCGTTCATATCCTGAGGACGGTGTTATAAAAGAGTTTTATCAGGGATCCCTGGGTGGCGCAGTGGTTTAGCGCCTGCCTTTGGCCCAGGGCCCGATCCTGGAGACCCGGGATCGAATCCCACGTTGGGCTCCCGGTGCATGGAGCCTGCTTCTCCCTCTGCCTGTGTCTCTGCCCCTCTCTCTCTCTCTCACTGTGTGCCTATCATAAATAAATTAAAAAAAAAAAAATTAAAAAAAAAAAAAAAAGAGTTTTATCATTGGCTTCTGTATGATAAAGTCAATGGATAATGTTTGAAATTGTAAATCAAAAAGTTGCAACATAAGTATATTTTGAGAGCACTGGGACCGGGACACAGCCCAGGATCCAGCCTCCCCCGGGACAGGCAGAGGCCGGGAGGGCCCAGGACAGCAAGGACGCTCCTGCCCCGAGCTGAGCAGATCAGCGGCCCCGCCCCGGAGCCTCCAGGCCCTGCAGACGGAGAGCTCTGGAGCTACTGCGGGGGCTGAATCCAGGGCTCCAGAGCTGGCCCTGCCACTGGGGTTGTTCCTCCAGGGGCCTCACGGGGTAAACAACCCCCACTGAGCCCTACACCAGGCAGGGGGCACAGCAGCTCCCCAAGTGCTAACACCTGAAAATCAGCACAACAGGCCCCTCCCCCAGAAGACCAGCTAGACGGACAAGTTCCAGGGGAAGCCAAGGGACTTAAAGTACACAGAATCAGAAGATACATCCCCGTGTTTTTTTTTTTTTTTATTTTGTTTTGTTTTTTTATGTTGTTGTTGTTTTTTTTTTTTTTGCTTTTTGATTTGTTTCCTTCCCCCACCCTTTTTTTTCCTTTCATTCTTTTTCTTTCCCTTTGTCTTCTCTTTTTTCTTCCTTTTTTCTTTTTTTCTTTTCATCTTTTCTTTCCTTCTTTCTCTCCTCTCTTTTTCTCCTTTTCCCAATACAACTCGCTTTTGGCCACTCTGCACTGAGCAAACTGACTAAAAGGAAAACCTCACCTCAAAAGAAAGAATCAGAAACAGTCCTCTCTCCCACAGAGTTACAAAATCTGGATTACAATTCAATATCAGAAAGCCAATACAGAAGCACTATTATACAGCTACTGGTGGCTCTAGAAAAAAGCATAAAGGACTCAAGAGACTTCATGACTGCAGAATTTAGATCTAATCAAGCAGAAATTAAAAATCAATTGAATGAGATGCAATCCAAACTAGAAGTCCTAACGACGAGGGTTAACGAGGTGGAAGAACGAGTGAGTGACATAGAAGACAAGTTGATGGCAAAGAGGGAAACTGAGGAAAAAAAGAGACAATTAAAAGACCATGAGGATAGATTAACAGAAATAAACGACAGCCTAAGGAAGAAAACCTACGTTTAATTGGGGTTCCCGAGGCTGCCGAAAGGGCCAGAGGGCCAGAATATGTATTTGAAAATCATAGCTGAAAACTTTTCTAATCTGGGAAGGGAAACAAGCATTCAGATCCAGGAAATAGAGAAATCCCCCCCTAAAATCAATAAAAACCGTTCAACACCTCGACATCTAATAGTTAAGCTTGCAAATTCCAAAGATAAAGAGAAGATCCTTAAAGCAGCAAGAGACAAGAAATCCCTGACCTTTATGGGGAGGAGTATTAGGGTAACAGCAGACCTCTCGACAGAGACCTGGCAGACCAGAAAGGGCTGGCAGGATATATTCAGGGTCCTAAATGAGAAGAACATGCAACCAAGAATACTTTATCCGGCAAGGCTCTCATTCAAAATGGAAGGAGAGATAAAGAGCTTCCAAGACAGGCAGCAACTAAAAGAATATGTGACCTCCAAACCAGCTCTGCAAGAAATTTTAAGGGGGACTCTTAAAATTCCCCTTTAAGAAGAAGTTTGGGATGCAGCAAAAGCAGTCCTAAGGGGGAAATACATCGCATTACAAGCATCCATTCAAAAACTGGAAAGAACGCAAATACAAAAGCTAACCTTACACCTAAAGGAGCTAGAGAAAAAACAGCAAATAGATCCTACACCCAGCAGAAGAAGAGAGTTAATAAAAATTCGAGCAGAACTCAACGAAATCGAGACCAGAAGAACTGTGGAACAGATCAACAAAACCAGGAGTTGGTTCTTTGAAAGAATTAATAAGATAGATAAATCATTAGCCAGCCTTATTATGAGAAGAGAGAGAAGACTCAAATTAATAAAATCATGGATGAGAAAGGAGAGATCACTACCAACACCAAGGAACTACAAATGATTCTAAAAACATATTATGAACAGCTATACGCCAATAAATTAGGCAATCTAGAAGAAATGGACGCATTTCTGGAAAGCCACCAACTACCAAAACTGGAACAGGAAGAAATAGAAAACCTGAACAGGCCAATAACCAGGGAGGAAATTGAAGCAGTCATCAAAAACCTCCCAGGACAAAAAGTCCAGCGCCAGATGGCTTCCCAGGGGAATTCTATCAAACGTTTAAAGAAGAAACCATACCTATTCTACTAAAGCTGTTTGGAAAGATAGAAAGAGATGGAGTACTTCCAAATTCGTTCTATGAGGCCAGCATCACCTTAATTCCAAAACCACACAAAGACCCCACCAAAAAGGAGAATTACAGACCAATATCCCTGATGAACATGGATGCAAAAATTCTCAACAAGATACTAGCCAATAGGATCCAACAATACATTAAGAAAATTATTCACCATGACCAAGTAGGATTTATTCCCGGGACACAAGGCTGGTACAACACTTGTAAAACAATCAATGTGATTCATCATATCAGCAAGAGAAAAACCAAGAACCATATGATCCTCTCATTAGATGCAGAGAAAGCGTTTGACAAAATACAGCATCCATTCCTGACCAAAACTCTTCAGAGTGTAGGGATAGATGGAACATTCCTCGACATCTTAAAAGCCATCTACGAAAAGCCCACAGCAAATATCATTCTCAATGGGGAAGCACTGGGAGCCTTTCCCCTAAGATCAGGAATAAGACAGGGATGTCCCCTCTGACCACTGCTATTCAACATAGTACTGGAAGTCCTAGCCTCAGCAATCAGGCAACAAAAAGACATTAAAGGCATTCAAATTGGCAAAGAAGAAGTCAAACTCTCCCTCTTCACCGATGACATGATACTCTACATAGAAAACCCAAAAGACTCAACCCCAAGATTGCTAGAACTCATGCAGCAATTTGGTAGCGTGGCAGGATACAGAATCAATGCCCAGAAATCAATGGCATTTCTATACACTAACAATGAGACTGAAGAAAGAGAATTTAAGGAGTCAATCCCATTTACATTTGCACCCAAAAGCATAAGATACCTAGGAATAAACCTAACCAAAGATGTAAAGGATCTATACCCTCAAAACTATAGAACACTTCTGAAAGAAATTGAGGAAGACACAAAGAGATGGAAAAATATTCCTTGTTCATGGATTGGCAGAATTAATATTGTGAAAATGTCAATGTTACCCAGGGCAATTTACACGTTTAATGCAATCCCTATCAAAATACCATGGACTTTCTTCAGAGAGTTAGAACAAATTATTTTAAGATTTGTGTGGAAGCAGAAAAGACCCCGAATAGCCAGGGGAATTTTAAAAAGAAAACCATAGCTGGGGGCATCACAATGCCAGATTTCAGGTTGTACTACAAAGCTGTGGTCATCAAGACAGTGTGGTACTGGCACAAAAACAGACACATAGATCAGTGGAACAGAATAGAGACCCCAGAAGTGGACCCTGAACTTTAAGGTCAACTAATATTCGATAAAGGAGGAAAGACTATCCACTGGAAGGAAGACAGTCTCTTCAATAAATGGTGCTGGGAAAATTGGACATCCACATGCAGAAGAATGAAACTAGACCACTCTCTTTCACCATACACAAAGATAAACTCAAAATGGATGAAAGATCTAAATGTGAGACAAGAGTCCATCAAAATCCTAGAGGAGAACACAGGCAACACCCTTTTTGAACTCGGCCACAGGAACTTCTTGCAAGATACATCCACGAAGGCAAAAGAAAGAAAAGCAAAAATGAACTATTGGGACTTCATCAAGATAAGAAGCTTTTGCACAGCAAAGGATACAGTCAACAAAACTAAAAGACAACCTACAGAATGGGAGAAGATATTTGCAAATGACGTATCAGATAAAGGGCTAGTTTCCAAGATCTATAAAGAACTTATTAAACTCAACACCAAAGAAACAAACAATCCAATCATGAAATGGGCAAAAGATATGAAGAGAAATCTCACAGAGGAAGACATAGACATGGCCAACATGCACATGAGAAATGCTCCGCATCACTTGCCATCAGGGAAATACAAATCAAAACCACAATGAGATACCACCTCACACCAGTGAGAATGGGGAAAATCAACAAGGCAGGAAACCACACATGTTGGAGAGGATGCGGAGAAAAGGGAACCCTCTTACACTGTTGGTGGGAATGTGAACTGGTGCAGCCACTCTGGAAAACTGTGTGGAGGTTCCTCAAAGAGTTAAAAATAGACCTGCCCTACAACCCAGCAATTGCACTGCTGGGGATTTACCCCAAAGATTCAGATGCAATGAAATGCCGGGATACCTGCACCCCGATGTTTCTAGCAGCAATGTCCACAATAGCCAAACTGTGGAAGGAGCCTCGGTGTCCATCGAAAGATGAATGGATAAAGAAGATGTAGTTTATGTATACAAGGGAATATTACTCAGCTATTAGAAATGACAAATACCCACCATTTGCTTCAACGTGGATGGAACTGGAGGGTATTATGCTGAGTGAAGTAAGTCAATCGGAGAAGGACAAACAGTGTATGTTCTCATTCATTTGGGGAATATAAATAATAGTGAAAGGGAATAGAAGGGAAGGGAGAAGAAATGGGTAGGAAATATCAGAAAGGGAGACAGAACATGAAAGACTCCTAACTCTGGGAAACGAACTAGGGGTGGTGGAAGGGGAGGAGGGCAGGGGTTTGGGGTGAATGGTTGACGGGCACTGAGGGGGGCACTTGACGGGATGAGCACTGGGTGTTATTCTGTATGTTGGTAAATTGAACACCAATAAAAAATAAATTTATTATTAAAAAAATAAGTATATTTTGACATATGCAATAAATAACAGAAAAAATACTGAAAAGATTTGAAAGAATTCTCCTTTTGAAAGAAGAACTGAAAATAGAATGGATGAACTGGGGACTGTGGGATTTTGATGAAAAACCTAGAATAGGGTAAACTGTTAGTGTTTACTAATATGTATGTTTCTCTACACTTCCCAGGCTTGCTTGCAGTTAAAGTGGGGGCCTTTGGAATGTGGGCAAAGTGATAATATGCCACTTTCAGGGGGGACCTCTAAAACCTTCTGTGTGATTCACCATGCTTTCTTTCTTGTCAATAAGCTGTGGACCCAAGTCTTAAGAGATAGTAGAACCACTAAAATGTAAAAACAGAAACAAAAACAAAAAACAAACCCCAAATCCAAAAAACAAACAACCTGCCTCCTTAAATCTCATGTTTCATCTGACTAGTAACATCCTCAATGGATTTCCTGTGAGGAATAAAAGTTTATTTTTTTAAACCACTAAAATGTTGGGGTTTTCTGTGACAGTACTTAATTCATTATGGTGTTTTATTAAAAATGGCCACAAATTCCTTGAAGTCTGATTGCCCGGCTGCCATACTCTAAGAAAGTTCAGGCCACATGGAGAGGCTACACATATGATCTCTGCTAGCATTCACAGACTTTCAAGCTGAGTTATCAGAGAAAAGCTGTCCCTCTGTGCCCTGCTGAACACACAATTCATGAACACAGCAAAAAGTTGTTTTAAGCCATATTTTGGAGTAATTTCTTACATGGTAATAACAGTAAGCCAATACTCATACACCTCAATTGATAAATAGCATCATTTGCTTTTGTCATCTGTGCACCAGAACTAAAGCAGTTAAAAAATAAATGGGTGTAAATTACTTATTCCTAGCTTGGAGACTTTGCTATTGCTAGTTTATAATCTTACTCAGCTCATCTTCCTTCATAAAGCAGTGGCTTTCAAACTTTTTAAGGATAAATACACAATAAGAAATACATTTTATAAACATGACCTAGTATGCAAGGATGTGCACGTGTACACGCACACACACACAGATCTTCCTTGACTTATGATGGGGTTATGTTTCCATATACCCATCCTAAATTGAAAATGCATATAATACACCTAACCTACTGAATTAGCTTAGCCTAATCTGCCTTAAATGTGCTCAGAATACTCATGTTAGCCTACAGCTGGGCCAAACCATCTAACACAAAGCCCATTTCATAATCATGTAATAAATGTTAAATACCTCATGTAATTGAATACTGAAAGTGGTACACAGAACGGTTGTTGGGTACAAAATAGATATAAGTGTATTGGTTGTTTACTCTTGTGATGGCCTGGTTGACATGGCTCTCCATTATCACAAGAGAGTTTCATAGGGGCAGCTGGGTGGCTCAGTGGTTGAGCGTCTGCCTTTAGCTCGAGTCGTGATCATGATGGGGTCCTGGGATCGAATTCCGTATCGGGCTCCCTGCAGGGAACCTGCCTCTCTGTATCTCTCATGAATAAATAAATAAAATCTTAAAAAAAAACACACCCACAAAACCGAGAGTTCCATAGCATGTATCATTAGTTCAGGAAAATACCAAGTCAAAACTCAAAGTATGGTTTCAACAGAATGCATAGTGATTCCACATATTATAAAGTCGAAAAATCCTAAACCAAACCAACGTTTAAGTGATGGACTGTCTATAATTCAAAACCCCACGAGGTAAAACTTAACTTTACCAAGTGCCATGCACTGACATTTTCACACTATACTAATTCATTTTTTTAAATGCGTAGTTTTGGAGAATTTGGGGCACTGGCTGGATCAGAGGGTGGAGCCTGTGACTCTTCATCTCAAGGTTGTGTGTTCAAGTCCCATATTGGACCTAGAGCTTACTTTAAAAAATTAACAAAATCAAAAAAAAAATTGTGTAGTTTTGACTCAATGCAGTTCCTTGCTTACAAATGACACTCCTACCAATGGGTCCCACACAGTCCCTTTGAGAAGCAGTGCTCTGAACCGTAATCATCCTCCAAGACCTTACTCAAGTCCAACCACTAAGCTTTCATCGACCACTCCATTCTGAGCTCTTGCAAAATTCCTACAAATTATTAGTCGTGTTGATCTCTGTACGACCCGTTTTAACTTGTCCTAAATTCCTCTAGGGCAAGCTTCTGTCCTTTCTCCTTCACAGGAAAAATTCAAAGTACTCAATAAATAGAATGCTCAACATCTGGCCATTGTGTTTTAAGATTTCATTTATTCATGAGAGAGAAAGGCAGAGACACAGGCAGAGGGAGAAGCAGGGGGAGCCCTACGTGGGACTCGATCCCAGGACCCCGGGATCAGGACCCGAGCCAGAGGCAGATGCTCAACAGCTGAGCCACCCAGGTGCCCCACACTTTTAACGTCCACTCCTGAGGTTTGGATTTTCTCTGGGGCGGACCAAAGAAAAGTGGCTTTTATAATCCATCCCCATATGATGCTTAAGTCCAAAACGGCAAAGGGCACAAGGTCGTTAGTTCCAAGTCTTCCGTGTGTTTCGTTCTCCCGGAAACCAACCAAACCATCGAGATACAGTTCTTGCAACAGCTCTGGCGACCACTAGGCCTCATCCTGACACAGCCATAAACAAAGTAGAGAACCACGTTTTCACGACTACACGTGTTTCTGTAGGAGCAGCATTTTTTCACAACTCACTGCAACTGAACCTCGGGAGTTTACGTCCAGAACCGCGTCTCCTCCAAGCGGCCTCGGAACCGGGAACCCAGCCCCGGGCTGTCAGGGTGTGAGGCCCCGCCTCGCTCCGGGAGCCCGAGCCGGGCCGAGCGCTAGAGCCGCACCGCCCGCCGCCGACCGGCCGAGGCGGGACTTCCGCCTCTAGCCCCGCCCCGCGTCTCTCCCCGCCCGTTACTTTTGTCGCGGGACCTGCGCGGCGCCCGTCTCTAGCAACGGCCCTAGCAACGGCCCTAGCAACGGCCCTAGCAACGGCCGGGCTCCGCCCTCCTGCGTCCCCCGGAAAGCGCTCCGCCGCGCCCGGAGCGCGACCTCCGCCGGGCGCGCGCCTCGAGCCCCGGCGGAGCGGAAGACGCGGGAGCTGAGCGAGGACCCGCGGGCGGCGCAGGTGTGAGTCCCCCTGCGGTCCCCGGTGCGGGTCCCGGCGCCCCTCCGCGGACCAGTGGTCTGGCGGGCGCCGCGCTGCAGGGAGCGGACGCCGCGTGGCCGGGCCTCGTGGCGGGCGTGCCCGGTGTCGCCTGTGAGCGGGGCCCTCCCTGGTCCCTGGGCTCAGGCGCTTGCATTTTCTTAGGAACCTGCGGGCCCTTTGGGAAAAAGGCTTCCAGATTTTTCCTCAAAAAAAAAAAAAAAAAAAAAAAATTTTTTTCCCCCTAACAATTATTTTCAGTGGTTTCCGCCCCCAAAGAAAGTGTGTTCTGGCAGGCAGTCCCCTAGGCACTGTTCTTACTATTTTTTGGTGTTTGGAGTGGTTTGGGGGATTGGGAATCACAGAAGCAGCTTAGTACACAGTGGGCCATGCTGTGTATTTAAAATATTAAGACAGTGGTTACTAAATAAAGCCAAGGAGTCTGTTTCTTATGTCTAAATTTTTCTTGGGAATGTAGGACAAGTGAAGAAGTATATTAATACTTTAAGATGCTAGTTCACGGAGTTGGATGATAAAACCTCGGCTTGACTTAAAACCACAGCATGGAAGGTTGTTTCTGTCTGAACCCCAGTGTGCAGTGATGGGTGGTGTGGGAGGGGCCGTTGGACCTGTACGAAAAGGGTCACCTTGGATTTTAAAATATGAATGTTGGGCCTGTGTATATTATGTGACCAGGTTCTTAAAAATACTTAAGGAAAAAAAAATTTGCAGGGGGTTATATCCAGCACTGAACTGGTCTGCGATACATGGTAGGGGGGTTTTATATAGTATTCCTTTGGGAGGCAACTTGTAGCTCAGAGCTTTTAACATCGTTTTTTTGGGGAAGAAAAAAAAAATCTGTCATGCTGCCACTCGTGCCAAGTTGCAGGTGACCGTTAAATGCGGATGCCAGGTTTGTCAGGTTCCTCAGTAGGGAGATGCATACATATGCTTTCTTTTTCAGAATCATTTTGATTCAGTAAGTGAGTGTCAAATTCCTCCTGCTGCATAAGACACAGGGATAGATACGAAGATCAGTAGAGAATTCTGTTCTTGCAGAGTTGGCTGATAGGACGGATAGCTTGGCTAAAAGGCAACTCCAGACTAAAGCAGGTTTTTCTAGGCTAAATATGTGGCACCAGTAATAAGTGGGCAACGGTAAAGAGAGGGCAGAGATTGAGATTACACCCCACCTGTGTAAAATCCCTAAATAATCTCTTTTTATGTGACTGTGGCCCTTTCCCCAGCCCCTCTTCAGAGGGGTGCTTTTAGGACACCGTGGGGTAGGTCCCTCCCTCCCTCGGCTCTGCTTCTGGGAAAGCAGGACACTGGGCCTGTCTCTCCCCTGGGCACCGGGCGGGCCCGGCCGGGGAGCAGACCTCACTGGGAACACCCCGCTATTTATTAAATCACAGTGATTGGTGTTCAAAACAAAACAAAACTAGATTGATCATCTAGATCCTGACTTTAAGACTAAAAATGGAGGATTATATGCAAGGCAGAGTTAATGGGATTTGGTGAGTAATTAGTTTTGTTGGAAAAGAGGTTAGAGGAGGAGTAAAAAATGTTTTCAATCTAAGTTAGAGTGATGAATGTACCATCAGGTTAAAAGTATTTGTTCTTTAGGAGTAAGTTGTTTTTATGTTTTCTAGGTAACTCCCACAACTCCACTTGTATTCCCTGCACAGATTTGATGTTAGTAAGTATTTTTTGAAGGTTGTGAACCATCAGGTTTACAACAAACTATTGGTACACATTTGAGGCAGGCTGTTAGGTCAGGACAGATGACTTCATTATATGGTTCAGAGACATTTGGAGGGAGCAGCCCATGACTCTTTCTGGCCTCTTTTAGGTGGCCGTCACAGCCCTAAGTGAGAGTGTATGGGTGAGACAGGGAAAGGAGCCAAAAACATTTCACCTTCACTGCCTTATACATGTTTATGTTGTTTGGGGTTTTTTTGTTTGTTTGTTTGTTTGTTTTGAGAGGAAGAACATTTATATAAAGCTTCATTAATATCCATTCGGCTTTATGGATGGAAAGCCAAGTGAAATATATAGGAATAATTCTGAGGCAGAAGGCTCTTTGAGGGCGCTAGAAAAACATATCAGTAGTTTTCCATTGGATGTCAGGAAACACATTGACTTTTCATGGCATCCCCAGGAACTGTGTACTTCAATCCCATTATTGCCTGGGCCTTTTTGTGGCATACGCAGACCCCCTAAAAAGCTCCTGGAACACCTAGGAAAATGGAGTCAGGTTGAATTAGTCTGGGGCACCTGGGTGGCTCAGTCAGTTAAGCATCCACCTTCTACGCTGGTCATGATCTCAGGGTCCTGGGATTGAACCCTGAGGATTGGAGCCTGTGTCAGGCTCCCTGCTCAGTGGGGAGTCTGCTTCTTCCTCTCCCTCTGCTCCTCCCCTTCTGCTCTTCCCCCTGCTTATGCATGTGTGCTCTCTCTCTTTCTCCCTTTCTCTCAAATAAAATCTTTAAAAAAAAAAAAGTCATTCTAAGGACAAGAGCAGCTTTAATGTCTGGGAAGAGATCCTATCAGTCTCTGGAAATCGGAGCTACAAATCACCTGTTGGGCAACCAAAGGTCAGCAATTGTCACAAGCCAATAGGGGTCTCATTACTGCACTTAGGAAGGTAGTTAAATTCCCCTTAAATCTTGGTTTGGGTTTACTCTGGTGTTGCCTGAGGTCCTTACAGAGAAACATTTTTAGGTTGTAATAGTCGTGAGTTACTCCATCATGGGACTCATCCTAAAAAAGAAACTGGACTGAACTAATTCAACTTGACTCCATTTTCCTGGGTGTTCCAGAATGACTTTTTGATCGTAGTCAGGATTTTTCCACCTGGATCTGTAGACTCTCACAGATCTGCAAGCCACTTGAAATTGTGTTCAAAATATTGTGTTTGTGTATGCATTTTCTGCAGATAAGGTCCAAGACACAAGATCTTAAAAGGATCTGGGACTCAGAAAAAGGTGGCAGCTCGGTAAATTTACTTTGAGTAAATTTGACCAGCATATTTTATTTTTCCTTGTGGCAAGGAAAAAAAAAGTGGCAAGCATCTTTTTCTTTGCATCTTTTTGTTTGGGTCTCAAACTTACTGGGATTTACAATCTATGAAAAACTCTTGATGAGTAATTAAATTAGTATCACTAACTTCCTGTTGGTTAATTATGTTGCATATTATGTTCTACTGGAGTTTTGTTCACTTTCTATTTGGGATACCACAAAAAAGTTTCCTGTTGCAGTCACAGCATCTCCCCTGTCTGTTTGTACTCAGAATGCCTGGGGCTTCATAGTTAAACACCACAATGTCATAAAGCTTTATAATGAGAGACTCGTTTTACAGCTTTGGAATGCATATCAAATCAAAAGGGCCCTGGTCTCTTTTCTCCTTTAAAAGATACTGTGCTTACAGAGTATTTTAATAACAGTTGGGACAGCCATAATTCTTCTTGAAAGGAAATATTTAAATGGGAAAGTTATTTTACTATTTTATCACTTAGAACTCAAGAATCTGAATGATTCATATTTTTAAAAAGTGGTATGAAGTCTTAGAGCAAGAGGAAATTAATGTTACTCTCCAAATTTTTTAAATTTATAAAATTACACTTTATTTCTCTGGGTATGTATTTCATCATTTGGGATATTTTACAAATTGTAATTGGCAGTAGATGCCTGTCCTATTTTAATGGATGTTTAGTTATATTTTTCTGTGTGTGATTTAAGTTGGGGAAGAATATATCCTTTAGAACATAACCAACTAAATTTTACTAATTTCACTGCAACCTTGTATTTTCATTAGGATTCAGGTTGAGATTTGATGTCATATAACATCAGTTTAAAGTCAGATCCTACAGAGTTGAATACATTCCTGGCTGATACATTAAAACACTTATTCCTATATAAAACAAAATAAGAGTCCCTGAAAAATATATTGTTGGTACCTAAATTTTATATTTGAAATACTTTGTCTAAGAGAGCACCTTTTTATTTTTATGGAGGGAATGGCCCAGAAGGGTATCTTACTGTTTTGAGTTTATTACTTTTTAATTTTGTACTTTCAGTCGTGCTAATTTAGTGGTTTATTAACACTTGTTAATAAATACTAAAAATAGCACGCAGTTGTGAGTTAAATTGAGTACTTTTCTTTGTGGAGGCAAGGAATAAAATATTTCCTGTCTTTATTTCACCCCTCCACTTTTTTTTTTCTTTTGCAGTGCACCCGTGATTTATGTTTTAGAAATAGATGTTAAACTTTGGTTTGAATGAAAAATGTCTCTCAATCCACCTATATTCCTCAAAGAAAAGGAAGAAAATAATTCAAAATTTATAGAAATACAACACTCACAAACTACTTCCATAGCTGCAGAAGATCCTCTTCAAAACTTACGCTTAGCATCTCAAGAAGTCCTTCAAAAAGCTCAGCAAAGTGGAAGATCAAAATGTCTCAAATGTGGTGGTTCAAGAATGTTCTATTGCTATACATGTTATGTCCCAGTTGAAAATGTACCTATTGAACAGATGCCACTTGTGAAGGTTGGTAAGAAATTTAATTATTTGAAAGTAGGGAAAGAAGTTTTAAAAAGACATCTCATATATACTTTCTCTGATACAATTGATAAGGGTGATAAATAGTATTATTATGGAAATGAATAATATTAATAGAAAAATTAATCTTACAGACTGGTAGACCTATTTGTTTTTGTCTCTGGAAAAAGAGATACACACTGCTAAAATACTTGGGTCTGAGATGAATGGTATTGTTTTGAATGAAATCAATTACTTTTTCATTAATGATTATAATTCATCTGAAACACAGGGGAAAAATATGATAAACATGAATACTACAAGAGACAAGTATATAGATTGCCTGAAGGAAGTTCAGAAGCTCCCTCAGGATCTTGGACTTCTTTTTAAGAAAACATATCCTGAAGGAGCTAGGATTGATTTTTGCTTAGACTTTTGTAGAACAGACTTAGCCCCATCCTAGATGGAGATGGAGCTCATGTTGGTGACCAAAACTAAACTAAAATTAAAAAGACTAAGATGTGGGGTGCCTAGGTGGCTCGGTTGGGTATCTGGCTCTCGATTTCAGAACAAGTCTCAATCGCGGGGTTCTGAGTTCAAGCCCCACATTGGACTCCACACTGGATGTGGACCCTACTTTAAAAAAAAAAAAAAAAAAGTAAAGACTAAGATCTACTCATTTGACTATGTTATAATTGTAGCGTTTGAAGCCAGATTTTAAAGTGTTGATTTGAATTGATTGCTTTATACTTTTGGTTGCTTACCAAGACTATTCTTGTGTAGATCAAAGGCCTATAGACCATGATGTCTATGTAATCAAAAAATTTATTACATATATGTCAACTTGTCTCACATTGACATGAACTTTAGGAGTAAATCAAATAATGTATAAAATTTGCTGCTTACTAGGACTTTAGAGAGATTAAACTCTACACATGGACTCATTAGAACTTTCTAGTGAGAAAATAAGTTAAAACTGTAAAAATATTTAATGTGATGATTTTAAGATTCATTTAAATTTGACGTAAAGCATTTTAATACTTAAAATTTTCTACTTGAAATTCAATTTAGCTTATATGTCATCTTGGCAAGTCCAGGGTCTCTTTGGGGATCTAAAATCACTCTTAACAAGCTATTGGAAAGTTTATTGTCCAAGAAGAAGTAAGCATGGAATCTAATCAGCTTCGTAGTTACTTTAGAAAAACTGAGGGCTTGAGGAAAATAATCTTCTTTAAGTTTCCTGTTATCTTGTAAGAATGTTACATTTCAAAAGAATAGTTTTTGAAGTATATACAGAATTTTCTATCTTCTGTTTACATTATAGCCACATAAAGAATATCCCTTTAAAAGTTTTATCTTAAGATGTATTGTGTTCAAAAGGATTGAAGATCAGAACAAGAAAAGTCAGTAGCATACTGACTTTTCATAATAATTTATCTTCATAGAAATTTAATAATAGAGGATTATTTTCCAAAGCAGTGGTTTAATGTCCACTCTTTAGAAGTGACTTAAAACACTATGCCATGTGTTTGATCAACTCTAAATGGCCTACTGGAGCATTCAGAGTTTTTTTTTTTTGCATTCAGAGTTTTTTAAAGTGTTTATATTTTAATGGCCAAATGTAAACCTCAGTATGTTAATATATATTAATAATAAAAACTAAAATTTTTTCTAATTTTTACAAATCATTCAGCATATGCTTTTAGATAGCCTGCTTGGGAAGGGAAGATGACTACATAATGAGTAAGTGGCTCCCAAGCTTTAAATTTTAATCTATGGAATAAATTCATAAATACTGATTTCTTTTTTCATGCAGAATATAGTTTTTTTTTTTTTTTTAAATGTCATGAGAAATGCATGACTAGAAGTAAAAAGATGCTCTTGGTATTTTTTAGAAGAGGAGCAAAAAAACCCCACAAGATCAAAGAAAGCATCATCTTTATTAGAGTCCTAGAATGTAAGACTCTCTTTAGGAAAGTTGATGATCATATAGGAAAAGACTTAGGACTTCCTGCTAATGATATTTTGATAAATTTGGGCAGAATGGTTTGGTAAAACACTTATAGAAAATACAGGTGTTAGCAGATTGATGTTCTTTATGTGTTTGAAAACAGAACATCTCTATTTGAACTGTGTCTGGTCAGCACTACTGGTGTTACCCTGTACTCTGTCATTAATTAAGAATTATCTTCCTTTAAAATGTATGAACTAGAGCACAAACATATGTTTCCATGATTTGATCTGTGTCTTTGCTTTTGTTTTGTAGTGTCAGAAATTTTAGGCTTGCTCAGGGAGAACTAAAGGAACTAGACTGGGTCCCAGGAATACTTCTTGAACACAGATTTTTCATAATTGTCTTACACCTGTAGAATTTAGTTCATAATAGGCAAGGTACATGACTTTTTTTTTTAAGATTTTATTTATTGGAGAGAGAGTGAGAGAGAAAGAGAGGAGAGAGAGAGGTAGGGAGTGAGCATGAACAGGGAGATGGGCAGAAGGAGAGGAAGAAGCAGACTCCCTCCTGAGCAAGGAGCCTGACACGACATAGGGCTTGATCCCAGAACCTGAGCCTAAGGCAGAAGCTTAACCCACTGAGCCACCCAGGTACTCTGGTACATGACTTTTAAATACATGAATAATAGTCCTGTGTTCTTGATATAAATGATACCCTTCAGACATAGCAAGCTGATGAGAAATGTTGATGGTTACCTTTGGAGTTTTCAACTCTACTCATCAGCCATGTAAGAAAGTCAGTTTTATTACTAATAGAATACTTTGTCATGATGTGCTTTCTTTTTCTTCTTTCCTCTTTCCTATCTTGCCTGGGCTAAGATAATGCTGACCTGGGACTGAGAGACCCCGGGGAAAGGGAATGTAGTGTCAACTGAGACTGAGCATCATGAGGAAATTCTGATGTAGAGTTCAGCCAGAAGTAGACTGATGTAAAATCATTTGTGAACTGCCTACTTAAATGGTAAATTTTCTATAACTAGAAGTTGGTTTGATGATTTAAAGCAATTGGCCCTAATTGGTCACTAGGCCTAAGTGGGGAGGGAAGGAGACACAGGGTTTGAAACCCTAAATTGAAAACTATTTGGGATACATATTTATGGCCCTTCCGGGATATACACCATCCTTTTTCCACACAATCATCCGGACAGATAAAGTCTATGCAGTTGAGGTCATTCAGTAGCATGCAGCAACTGCTTCTTTGAAAAACAGCTCTGTAATTGATGATACACACAATAATATGGATAAATCTCAGAATAGTTATTTCAAGTAAAAGTAGTCAGATGAAGAGTACATACTGTATGATATTATTTATATAAAATCCTAGAAAATGCAGAGTAACCTATAGTTACAGCAGATCAGTCATTGCCTAAGCATGGGGAAAGGGGAAGGGGGAGGCACAAGAAGGCCTTTGGGGATGACAGATATGTTAATGATTTTGATTATAGTGATGAATTCAAGGATGTTAAAATGTATTATATTGTACTCTTTAATTATGTGGAACTTATTATACCAATTTTATTTGTTAAAGCTGTTTTAAAAAGCAAGAAAAATAATTTTGTACCTCAGGGTAAAATTAGCTTGCCCCAGGGTAAATACCTGGAATCCTGGCTGTTCTAGGTGGGGTGGGAGCTGGAGGAGTGCTTATAATAACAAATAAGTAACTTATGATCGACAGTGAAGAATTCGTCTTAGAGAGTTTCTTACATATATATTATGGGGGGTAATATGACTGGGCTTTCATTTTCATAATCATGGCTGACTACAGCACTTGTACAGGCATTATACAGAAAACTACAAGTCAGTGAAATAATAGTAAAATCTAACTCAAAAAATGTTAGAGAATATCATTTTTGCAAAGAGGTAGGATGTAATACATAACAAATAATTAAACTTTAAGGAAAATAGACCATGATTTTGAAGAGAGTTGATTTTTGTATAAAGTGTGTACCTCCTAGACCTATTCTGTTACTTTTCCAATTGATAATTATTTCATTTGTGCTGTTAAAGACCACTGATGAGGGTCATGATGTTCATAACAAAGGGTCCTTTGAAGGGTGGTACCTTTGATCTCAAAGGATGTATAGGGAACAAAGTTTTGACTTGAATTAGATGTGAGGGCTTTACCCAAACTTATATTTCCTTTACTGTCATTAACAAACCTAAAGTTTATAGGAATTATAAAAAATGTTCTTGGCACAGATACTGAAATGCAAGGAATTGGACTCAATACCTAAGTAGCTTAAATAAAAATGACCTTGAAGTTTTGCTTTAAGAACAGATTCTGTGTTAAATGAGTTGGAAATAATTGTTCTATTTTATATGATCAACAATATCAAGGAAGAAATTTGGGTTTGCTTTATGACTCTTAGCATTCCTAATATTCTGGTTTGAAAAGTATGCCTTTCAAATTATATTATAGGAACTCAGTTGAGCTTGTTTAAGCTTTGAAGAGAATTTTTATTAACATAAAAATTAGAATTTTTATATTTATTGTGTTCGTCTTTTTTTTTTAATTTTAGCTCCCACTGAAGATTGATATCATTAAACATCCAAATGAAACAGATGGCAAAAGTACTGCTGTACATGCAAAACTATTAGCACCTGATTTTGTAAATATTTACACGTATCCCTGTATTCCAGAATACGAAGAAAAGGACCATGAAGTAGGCAGCTTATTTTTTATAACTCTTCATATTGAATCTAAAAAAGAGTTTTAAATTCTATTGCCTTTCTGAACTTACTTGAACATAATTTAATATTTTTATTAACGACCTGGGGTTATCTTTATGTAGCACTAAGCAATACAATTTATTTATTTCATTGGTATCTTCAAAGATCAAATGATCTGAGATTGTTAACACTTTTTTGAACCTTGTCTTTCTACTTTTTATAGTTTTTCTGCGTTATTTCTTCAGGTTTTTACTCTGCTAATATTACCGTGCCTGCTTTTACTTTCTAGCCTCTCCATTTTCCTGCCAGTACTATGTATAGAGGATTTAATTTCATGCAAACTAAGAAACCATATTACAGTTGTTGGAAATTGGAGACATTGTTGGAATTTCTCCAAAAGAATAAAAGAAATTCTGAATTGGAAGAATTTTCAAGAATTCTCTCTGAATTAAGAGCTTTATAAAATGGCCTTTGTAACATCTTTTGGCTGCTTAGAGGCCTTACTTTGATCATTTTTAGATTCTTAATTGGTTTTCACAGAGTTGAAATTGTCACATTGGTGAGATATTACTTCTCTTGTTGAAAAGTAATAGATCTCAAAAAAACTAGGCCTTGCGTACTTCTAAAAGAAGTATGTAAACCCTTTTAGTTTTGAGACCATTTATTGGTATGGTTAATCTGGAAACAATTAAAAATCAATGTGTTCATTTGTTCTAGGCAGACTTAGTTTTTCCTTTCCCATCTCTCTATATATATTTTGGTTGAGTTTATATAGAAAGTGTTTGTAAATGAGTTCTGGGTTTTGGATCTTGGAATATATTTGTGTTTCCCTCTCTGGTCAGCAAAGTATCATTTGAATAGAAGACAGTGCTAGGTTCTATAAAGCGATGTGATACGCTTCAATCCAAGAAAATTACAAAGCCCTGAACTTTGCTAATTGGGTATGGAGGAAACATAGGCATGCATTATAAATGTTTGAGAAACTTTTACAACTCTGAAGTTTTTAAATTCAAGATTTTTCTTTTATTTTATACTGTTATACTGCTTATTTTATACTTTTATTTTATTATTATTTTATAATAATAAAATTTTATTTTTATACTGCTTATTTTTTCATATTAAAAATGGAATATGCTTTTATTTTTATTTTTATACTGCTTATTTTTTCATATTAAAAATGGAATATGCTCATTAAAAGAATTTGGGAAATATAGAAAAATATGGGCGATAAAATGCCCATGATTTGACCAACATTTGTTCATTTATCAAATATTAATTGGTGCCTGCTTTGTGGCAAGACCTGTTCAGACATTGGAGGCTCTGACAGTGTGTAAGGTTTCAGTTAAAACATGCTGAAGAAAGATAGAATTATTCCTTGAAAGTCAGATTTTTCTATTTTAATTTTTAATTAAAATTTCCTATTTTTAATTTTCCCTGTAATAAATATATTTTAACAGATATTCTGGGTATTTTTCCCTGTAATAAATATACTTTAACAGATATTCTGGGTACTGTGAGTTGTATAAATTCCCAAAAGTGAAATAATCAAAAGGTATGAACATTTTAAGACTCTTGATTTAAAGTGCCAAATTGCTTTCATGAAGAGTTATATTATTGAAACCTGGTATCAGTAATGGATATAAAGGCCCAGAACACCATATCCTCACCAGCATTGACTATATTATTTGTCTTCTCTCTGATTGTCATAGAGGTGAAAATCGTGTTTAATTACTGTTTTTCATTGGTTCTTTTACCTAGTATGATGTACTTTGTCTCTTATGCTGTGAAATATAACAGGATTTAGTTTTTTGATTCCTTATACAATTAACTTGGCTTCTATCAATAGGCAAATAACTTATTTTGAAGCAATACTTTTAGCTAGTATGTTATGATTTATAAATTATTATGGAATAGCCAAAAACTTTACCATACTTATTAAAGATACATAAACTTTAGAATGGCTCAAGTGGTTGTTATAGAACCTAATGTTTGTTTCTCAGATATTCAACATGTTTGTTTTTCTTAAAGTTTTAAGAATATCAGAATATATTCATTTTGAAGATCATAACAGCATAACCACTAACTTAAGTTTCTTTGCTTTAGGTTGCGCTTGTTTTTCCTGGACCTAAGTCTGTCTCAATAAAAGATATTTCTTTTCATCTGCAAAAAAGGATTCAAAATGTTAGAGACAAAAATGATGACCCTGACAGGCCATCTATTAAACGCAAGAAAATGGAAGAACAGGATTTGAATGACAAGTGCCAAGACGCAACACTGAAAAAAATTATATTTATAGATAGCACCTGGAACCAAACAAACAAAATATTCACTGATGAAAGACTTCAAGGTAGGAATACAGAATTGTTATGGATAGCTTCTTCCCCTAACTTTCATTTCAAATACTTCAAACCTGCAGATTTATTGGAAGAATTGCATGGAATACCCATACCTTTTGCCACATTTGTTTCATTTCTCTATTATATGTGTGTGTGTGCTTAGATATTATACACATTTTTTGTTCAACCACTTGAAAGTAAGTCACAGGCTTTGCAAATACTTCACCCTTAAATACCTTACTGCACATCTTTTAAGAATAATTGCATAATTGCAATACTATTATCACTCTAGGAAAATTAACAGAAGTTCTATAATATCTAATATAATCCATATTTACATTTCCCTAACTGATCCAGAAATATCTTCTGTAGTCTTTTTTCTTCTGCTACAGCATATAGACTCATATTCCATATAGTTTTTTATGCCTCTTCAGTCTCTTTTTATGTAGAGCAGTCCCCTGTTTTTGTTTTCTATGACTTAGACTTGTGTGAAGGGGACAGTTGTCTGAATGCTTTGTCATGATTAGATTCAGTTTAGTGTTTTTGTAAGGATACTTAGAGATAAAGATAAATCTAGGGTTGTGCATGACAATTCCAGTTTATACCTTTTGTTTTGATATAATTATTAATAGCATTCCCTTTCACTTTCAGAAATGAAGCTATTAAGCTGATAAATTATATGATTACCATATTCATAGATAAAGTTATATATTTATTGCATCAAATCAGGAGCTATATAATTTAAGTTTCATTATTAGTAATAACTTTAATTATTTTATCAAAGTGAGGATTGCCAGATCTATTATAAAAATTCATTTCTTCTTTTTGAATCTAGTAGTAATCTTTGAGGTGATACTTTGAGACTATGAACTATTTCCCAGCTGCTTTTCACTGAGTGGTTTTAGTATTCATTGATGATTTGCCTAAATCAGCGGATACATTGAGGATTGCAAAATGATGACATTTTAAAGTATTCTTTCTTTTACATTTGTTAGCTGGCATTCTTATATGAAGAGCCTTTCTTCCACCTATTCCTTTTTTTTTTCTCTTCCCTTTTATGAGATCAGTATGGGATTATCATATGTAATACATTGTGATTGTATTCCTTTTGATACCCAAATTGTCTCAGATCATTTTGCCAGTAGGAGCCCTTCAAGTCTTATGTGGCATGGCCTCATCAGTCTTTCTGGTACAGCAGGATGTCCCAAATTCACTTGTACTTTTTTCGTGCCCGACCTAGAACCAGTGATTGTGCAAAGGAGCTATGGTTCTTTTTAGTGCAGAGTGATATTAGAAACCAAGATCTGGTAAATTTGGGGCACTTGGGTAGCTCAGTGGTTGAGCGTCTGCCTTTGGCTCAGAGAGTCATCCCCAGGTCCTGGGATCGAGTCCAACATCAGGCTCCCTGTGGGGAGCCTGACTCCCTCTCTGCATAGGTCTCCACCTCTCTCTCTGTGTCTTTCATGAACAAATAAATAAAATCTAAAAAAAATAAAAATAAAAAAAATAAAAATCTGGTAAATTTATTACAACTTGGATGTCATTGTTTCAGTGGATAGAGCCAAGGAAAATAAATATATATCATGAGTTCACATGGATAGTTCCAATTCCAAGACTTAACATTATAGGGATTTCCTTCCTTTTGTTATACCTTTGTACTCCCTTTCTCTTAGAGTGAAAAGTTCAGTTCCTAATAAAATAGTTTAAAAGTGTTGCTTTGCTTGTCCAAGTAGCACAACTAGTAATAGAAGCACAACTAGTGCTCAGAAACTCATGGTACCTCTCTTGTTTACTTGCATCTTACTCAGTTCTTCAGGCTTTATCAGTAGCTTCTCTAGAAACTAGATTTATTTCCAGCCCTTGATGACTTTGTTTGTATACCATGTATGATTAGATGGCAAGAGAGAGCTACTTAGTTGGTTTTAGGCAGTTGCCAAATAGATTCAACCTAGGAGAGGTTTTCTTAGACTGCTGTGAAAAATGCATGTCACTTAGAAAAGAAAGTTAATGACAATTTTTGGAGTTTAACTTGTGGTGAGTAATCCCAAACTAAAGTATAGTGACAATACTAGATTTAGTTTAATTGACAGAGTTCATACCTCTGAGGTCAACATACATGTTAGTTAGATTGTTTTGTCATTCTAGTTGTGTGTTTGTATGTGAGAAAGATAGGCAGAAAAATAGAGGCAGAGATTTGTGTGTGTGTGTGTGTGTGTGTGTGTGTGTGTATGTGAGAGAGACAGACAGACAGACAGTGGGGGAGAGGGAATGTGAGAGGGAGAGGAAATACCTGAAAGAACCTTTCGCTGTTTAATAGAAAGATGAAACCCTAAGGCCCTGCTCTTTGGAGTGCTACCTGTGAATATTATTACCTTGGATGGTTACAGCATCAACTCAGGCATCAACTCTTCAGTTTGAAGATTTTTCTGAGCCACTTTCTTTATAATTACCTTATATGGTAATTGAAAGGATCAAATGAAAGAACTGAGTGAGAATAGTTCAAAAAACTATACAAGGAATTATTGAGGCACAATTCAAAATCTGTTTTCAGGAGTGTTCATATTTAAGCTTAAGGCTTAAAATCAGATTTGGAAAAATTTCTGTTATTCCTTCCAGATCACATAGTAAGTATCATATATTGTTGTGCCCAAGATCACGAATCCAAGAAACCACCAACAACCGATGCAAACACATGAGGGTTTATTTACAAGCTCGAGCCTGGGTCCAAGTATACCCGACACAGCGGAGCAGGGACTTGGACCCCGAGACTAAGAGGCTTAGCAACTTTATAGGGGCCAGTGGCCAATGGGATACGCAGAAAGTTGCACAGTCATGCTGATCCACTTGCAGGTGGCTGATTGAATTACATTTTACCTTAAAGTATCCATTTGAACTGGCCTATCACTGAGCCGGATTTCCAGTTAGGGTGTGCCCTGAGTTTGACTAGGGTGGGGCAGTGCCCTAAGTAATAAGCAGGTCAGCACAAGGCGGGTGCAGCACAAAATAGAGTCAGTCCTGCTCTGCTTGTCCAGGGGTAGGGGATTTTGTTAAATTTCCTAGGTCCCACAATATTTCAATTCTGTGCTACATGAAAAATTTTAAAAGGGATTTCTTAATTACTTCAAAATCATGGAATAAACAGATTCAGTTTTCTCTGCATACCCTACTTCAGCCTCTCCCGTTTCTGGCTCCTTATTGCACCATACGGAATATTTGGGGCTCTGCACATATTTATAGTCTCTGTATATGTGAAATACCAGTTTCCAGATAAACCAAGTTACTTTTTCAAGAAACAATCCATGTTTGCTATTAATCATTGCCTTTAGGTTTTAAAATGTTTTATTACTTGATGGGATTAAGCTAAACAAACCAGCTCTAAACCTCAGATAAAAACCTCAAGTGTAATATATGGGAAATTATGTTTCTGTTATCTTAGGAATGCTGAGGTTAAGATGCCCTTAACAATATAAAAATATACCGTTTTGCCACATTTTACAGAGAAATATCTCTGAATATTTTACTGCTGTCAAAATAAAACACTTGAAGGTTGACTGTGTAGTTTAATCATAAAATGTGAACCTACAAGTGAAGAATGTCATAACATTCTTGAAAATTCACTATAAGAAGCCTTGGGAGGACTTGGTGGGGAAGGATGGTATTTTTTTGTTGGGAAGGTAGTCCAAATGATAAACACTGGCATTATATTGTAATTTTAATTAAAAATTAGCCAGCTCTCTGCCTTCATTTTGGCTGTATTGATACAATGTTTAAAGTGACTGCTTTTTTTCAGATTAAAAGCATTCCCTGAGCTGTATTCAGTGTGTCATTGATTGCTGTATCATATATTGCCTCATTTAGTCCTCACAACAACAGTATGAGAATGCCTCAAGATTTTTATTCTCACTTTTCAGTTGAAGAAACTCAGGTAGTAATTTTGAAGAGAAATCTATTTATAGTTATCTGCATTTAAGTTCTAAAAAAATTTTCTGAATTCATCATAAAGTTATCAATTACCAGAAATGCTAGTAAAAGAATTTTTTAATGTATGTGTTGAACTTTTAAAAATACATATTTTCTGTATAATCCCATGCCTGTCTATTTCAGTGTGTTTTAAAAGGTTCTATATACTTGTAAGTAAATCTTCACGACAGGATGGATTAGTTGTAATATTCACTAAATTATGATTTTTATTTTTAACATTTTAGAGCATACAGTATTAGAAACCAGCACTATTTAATAGTAACTCTTTGTTCTTTTAGAAATTACATGTAATATCAAATCCTATGTGAAGATTTAAATTATACTAATTACTTAGAACATTTTCAAGTGTCTGCCTTACTTCTTGGGTATAATCAACATTAATACAAATAGTACAATAGGGTTTGGTTTGGTTTGTTACAACTTTTGTGTATCTTTGAATCAGAATTGTTCAAATTGAAATATTTTCAAAACAGCTAGATAGAATACTTTAAAGCTTTTGTGATTTGTCTGTTTATTCAGTAATGTTGGATAAACACCTGTTCCTAGACAGGCGGTGTCCTAGATTGGCGGATATGAAGGAGAGTAAAGCAGTATCTCTACCTTCCAGTCGATCACAATGGCTATTAGTTAGGGTTGTCTCACCACTTGAAACAGAAACTCAGATAGAATCTGAAAACAAGTAGTGGGTTTACTTTTTATGGGTTAAAGTCCAGAAATGGGTAGTCCAAAGCTGTTTCAAAGATTTCACAATCCCTATAAAGACTTAGGCTCATTCCGTTTTCTTCCTCCATCACTTTCATCCTCACACTTGTAATAGCTGCCGGGTCTTGAGACATCCATATATATTTCAGGCAAAATAAAGGACAAAGGGCAATATGTATATGACCACTGAGTCTGTCTGTTTCATTAAAAGTAAATATAAGAATAATAATAATAGCTTTCTTGGAATTTCCACCTAGGAGATTTCATTTTTCCTTTCTTTGGCCAGAATGCTTTACCTGAGCACTCTGGCTGTAAATAAAGCTGGGAAATTTTTAGCTGGTATAATGGTATAGCACATAGTGATACAATGAATAGTTAAGAACCCAAGCACCAGAATTGTATCAATAACTTTTATCTGTGTGCTCCCCTATGCCACTCCACTTCTTCCCCAAACAGAGTTAACTGTTCTCCTGGACTATGTTTTTATCATTACTTTGTATATTATTTTTATACATCTATTTTCATATTCTTTATATTATTTAATTTTATTTTGACCTGCATGTTGTATTCCTGGGGGCCTGAAATCTAAAGTCACCATTTTGTTTCTAAGCTTTGTCTATGTTATTATATGATTAGCTATAGTTTGTTCATTTTTACTGCTGTATATTATCTGACTGTGTGAATATACTATAGTTTATCAGGCTCCTACTGATGAAACACTTGAGTTTTTTCTAGTTTTTGCTCTTACAAATAATGAACCTACAAACATTCTTATGCATGTATAAGGTTCCTTAAGGAAATATACTTAGAAGTGGAATTTTGGGTTGAGAATGGTCACTTCTACAGATAATACCAATTGTCTTCCAAAGTGTGGGTATATAAACTTATACACCCATCACTGATGTATGAGAGTTCCCATTGATCCATGTTGCCTCCTATTTTGGTATTGTCAAATGTTTGATTTTTGCCAATATAGTGGATATAAAGTGGGATCTCATTGTGATCATAATTTGCCTTTCTTTAATAATTGGATTGAGCATCATTTTGTTCACTTATTTGGCCACACACATCCTATTCTGTGAAATACCTATGTGCATTTTTCTAGTGTTTTTTTTTTTATTGATTTGTAGGAATTCTTTGTATCTACTAGAATGTAGATAGTAATCTTCTTGCAGTTCATGACTCATCTTTTAAATTTCTTTATTGTATTTTTTGAGGAACATGTAGAATTTATCAGACTTTCATGTTGAGCACTTACTGTGTCATTTATTTAAAACAACTTTTTAAATTGTTATTTCTTTTAAGATTTTATTTATTTATTCATGTGAGACACAGAGAGGCAAACAGGCAGAGGGAGAAGCAGGCTGCCTGCTGAGAGCCTGATGCAGGACTCCATCCCAGGACCCCGGGATCATGCGCTGAGCCAACGGCAGATGCTCAACCACTGAGCCACCCAGGCGTCCCTTGTGTCTTGTTTAAATCCTCTCTACCCTAAGATACTATATTTTTTCAAATTTGTTTATAGATTTTAAAAGTATTTTCTGTGTAAATAATGTCAATTATGTTTCTTCTTTTTCATTTATTTTGCATCTAATTAATTTATTGTTTTTATTACTAAGTTAGCTAAGACCTCCAGTGCATTGAGCAGAAGCCCTGTAGTGCTCATCCTTGTGTTTCAATCTGATAATCTCTCTCTTTTATATGGTAGGTTTCATCTATTCACATTTGCGATGAGTATTGATATTTTTGGACATGTTTCTACCATCTAAAATTTTATTACTGTTTGTCCTCTTTTTAACTTTTTTTTCCTTTTCTTTGAAAACTCGAGTTTTTCTTTTTTCTTTTTCTTTTTTTATAAAGATTTTATTTATTCATGAGAGACACAGAGAGAGAGGCAGAGATCTAGGCAGAAGGAGAAGCAGGTTCCCTGCAGGGAGCCTGATGTGGGATTTGATCCCAGGACCCGGGATCAGAACCTGAGCCAGAGGCAGATGCTCAACCCAGGTGCCCTGAGTTTTTTTTTTTTTTTTTCTTATTCCATTTTTTACTATTTCTATTTTGGTTCTTTTAGAAAATTGGACTATGTACATGTGACTTAGAATAATTCAAAGTTTAAACAATATTTTAACCTCTGCTTTTGAATATGCTCTAAGGATTTACTACACTTAAGTTTGATTCAGCTCCCTCTTAGTTGGCCAGCTTATTGTTATTTTTGTTCTATCCTTTATAGTCAGCCCACAAATTAAATATTTTTATTTTTTTGTTTCATTCAGGCAACATTTATTTGGATTTGCATAGATGTTTATTGTTTTCTTTGTTCACCATTCTTTTAACCCAGACTGTCTTTGCTGATATGCATTCCTTAGAAATTCTTTTCATCTGGTTTCCTGTTGGCCTGTGTTCAATTTTTATTTCTCTACTAATGTTTTCATTCATGTTCTTAATAGATAGTTCTTCCGGGTACACAACTTTGGGTTGTTAGTTTTTTCTTTTGATACTTTGGAGATTTTTATTCCATAGTCTTCAATACTCTGTTATTGCTAATGAAAAATCTCCGGTCATTCTGATTACCATTCTTTTATATATGATCTGCCCCTTCTTTTTTTAAAAGATTTTAAAAAAAATTTATTTATTCATGAGAGACACTGAGATAGAGAGAGAGAGAGAGGCAGAGATAACAGGCAGAGTGAGAAGCAGGCTCCATGCAGGGAGCCTAACATGGGACTCGATCCCAGGTCTCTAGGATCAGGCCCTGGGCCGAAAGTGGCGCTAAACCACTGAGCCACCAAGGCTGTCCTGACCTGCCCCCCGCCTTTTTTTTAATTTTAATTTTTTTTAATTGGAGTTCAATTTGCCAACATTTAGCATAACACCCAGTGCTCATCCCGCCACATGCCCCCCTCAGTGCCCGTCGCCCAGTCACCCCAACCTCCCGCCCACCTCCCCTTCCACTACCCCTTGTTCATTTCCCAGAGTTAGGAGTCTCATGTTTTGTCACCCTCACTGATATTTTCACTCATTTTCTCCTTTTCCTTTATTCCCTTTCACTAATTTTTATATTCCCCAAATGAATGAGACCATATAATGTTTGTCCTTTTCCGATTGACTTATTTCACTCAGCATAATACCCTCCAGTTCCATCCATGTCAAAGCAAATGGTGGGTATTTGTCATTTCTGATGGCTGAGTAATATTCCATTGTATACATAGACCACATCTCCTTTATCCATTCATCTTTCGATGGACACCGAGGCTCCTTCCACAGTTTGGCTATTGTGGACATTGCTGCTATAAACATCGGGGTGCAGGTGTCCTGGCATTTCATTGCATCTGTATCTTTGGAGTAAATCCCCAGCAGTGCAATTGCTGGGTCATAGTGACCTGCCCCTTCTTAATGGCTACTTTAAAAATCTCTTTATTCTTGTTCTTTTGCAGTTTTACTATGTTGTGACGGATCTAGACACTAATTTCTTTGTATTTATTCTGCTTGAGATATATTATTTCATGTATCTGTGACTTTGCACTTTTAAAAATAGTCTCTGGAAAAGTCATAGGCATTATCTTTTTAAATGCTATCTCTTCACCGTTCTCTTTGTTCTCTTTCCCTGGGAGTCTTATTAGACATTGGATCCTCCTTATCTCTTAACATTTGAATTTTTTCCTTAGCAGAGCTAAAGAAACAACTCTAGGTACTTTGTTCATGAAGATAGAGCCAAAAAGTGATAATCCAGAAATAAACTTTTAACCATATTAAGGGCCATTAATCTGCCTATCTCTTTCAGTGAGTTTTACAATGATATTTTAAATGTCCGTTCATCAAGGAAATGAAACTTTTCTGAATATTGGTGAATTTAGTCCTGTCGCTAGTTAAAATTAAAAAAAAAAAAAAGACACTGGTAGATAGAAGATAGAAATAATAATACCTTATAGAAAGAGGTGAACATCTTAATTGTTAACTACTTTTAACTCCTGATTGTAAGTCCTAAGATTTATAGATAAGTTAACTGTCATGTATAAGATTTTGTTCTGTTTTATATTACTTCTGTATATACCTTAATGCATTTAAGAAGATATTGTACTTGGAATTGGGATTGAAGGAACTTACCTTTACTCTTAAAGTCCTTTTTTAAAAAATTCTTAAAATAATTAAGAGAAATTATCAATATTGTGCCAGGCTCTGATTTATACTTTTTTTAAATTTGTCTTTGGCAGGATTGTTACAAGTTGAGTTGAAAACAAGAAAAACTTGCTTTTGGCGCCATCAAAAAGGAAAGCCAGATACCTTCCTTTCCACAATTGAAGCCATTTACTATTTTCTGGTAGACTACCATACTGATATATTAAAAGAGAAATACCAAGGACAATATGACAATCTCTTATTTTTCTACTCTTTTATGTACCAGTTGATAAAGAATGCCAAATGCTCTGGAGATAAGGAAACAAGAAAACTTACCCATTAGTTTTTAAGAAGCTACTTATGTCATTTTATTTTGCTAAAAATCAATAAACCTATAATTGTGCTTTGTTTATTCTTAGGAAATATCAATGTATATTATCTGTAAGACCACTTGAAAACATAAGGTTTCATTTGTTTATCTCATATTTTTTAAAGGGAGTTATTTCTAAGGGAATTTTCAGAAACAGAGTTGACTGAAAAACTCATTTTAGAAGTTATCTGCTCAATTTTGGCAAATCTCAATTTTATTACTATATTTTAACATAATATATTTATAACTATGTAATTAGATATAATTGGATATTTGTTTAGGCATCTTCATATTTTTCCATCTATACCCACTCTCACATTTGGAGGTGGGTGGGACCAGAATCTCCTTGCTGAAAATGAAGTCATAAATCATTTGGTAGAGGTTTGTGGCAAACACAGGTAGAACTGGAATTGTGGCTTCACTCCCTAGGGCTATTTCTTTAAGTCCATGCTGCCTGTGATGGACATCTGTTGCTTTTTACATTTACCTGACATTTTTGTTTAGGAAGAAATTCTTGGCAGTCATGTCCTGCCATAGGTATGGACATATGACCCAGTTTGGCAAGGAAAATGACCAATGACCGAGGATGAGCACATGACCCAGCATCCTTTTTGATAAGTGATTTGAATGCTGTAGGAGATAGTGTTTATTTTTCAAAAAGCAATACAAATACAGTGCAGTAATTAAAAGCACAGACTCTAGAGCTAAGTACCTAAATCGAAATTTCAGCTCTTCCTTTTGTACTCACCAGTCATTATGCCAGTTTCTTCATTCTAAAGAGATGGTAGTACAGTAGCTCCCTTATAGGATTATTATGAGGATTAACTGAGCTAATATATCCAAGGCGCTTTCAACAGCACCTGGCAAAAACTAAGTGCTATATATGCGTTTACTCTTTATTTTATCTGAAATTGCAAACTAACCATGCTACAGCCTAGAGCTGTTGGTGGCATCTGTGCTGCAGGTGATAGGAACTTGCCTTAGAATGAAGGCAGCAAAAGAAAGCACAGTGGAGAGAGAAGACTGAGTCCTGAGGACATCATTTAATCACCTAATCTAACTGCTTGTGAATGGAGCCTTATGTGTAGGATAGCTTCTGTTTGCCCCTTTGAATCACCCTCCACTCTTTTCCATTCCGCTCTCTGCTCTGTAGGTGGGTCCCCTTGCCCTCTGGCTTTTGGTTAGGTTCAACAGATAAAAGCACTAGCAAGAGATTGGAGGTTGAAGGAAAATTAAATTGTGTTATTTCCCTTAGCTGTGTACCTCTACTAGAGGCCATCCTATCAGGCATTTTTCCCAGGTAGTTATCCCAGTTACTCCTCTAATTTCAAGCCCATGTTCCATCCCTTTATAGGAAGGAATGGCTCCTAGGTGTAAGTAGCCCCAGAGTAGTACATCACTCCTTGTTGGTTTCCCTGAACGCTGCCTTTACTCAATAGTCATTTTGTTATATTCTTCTCCATTGTCCCTGTGTGCAGTTGCCCTCTATCTCTTTCTGGGACCCTGACTGATGAATTCAACCATGTGGATGCTAGCAATTAATAGTACATTTACCTAAGTACGTTCAGGGCAAAACATAACATGTTTTATGAGAAAAGGAATCATTGGTGAAATTTGCTGCACATTATATTCCCCTCTTAGAGATTCAAAAGGTACAGCTTAAAAGTGAAAAGTCTGGAAGTAAACATTTTGAACTTTAAGTTTGTATTTCTTAAACTTATCTGAATAAGTAATGCCTACTCACATCTTGTGGATATGAGATACTTGGAACATTGCGATTTAAAATAAACCCTGATTATGTAGGCAGCTGAGACCTAAAGAGATTAAGTAACTTGCTCATGGGTTGCACAGCTAGTTGGTAGGATCTGGTCTAGCATCTGGGACTTCTGATTTGGTTCAATGAAGTCACCATTTTATTATGCTATTTCATAAAAAGTAATGTGGATTATATAAAGTTTGAACATTATTAGTCCCATAGCTTTAGCCAAATCAACTGGTTTGCCTATTTAACATTTATTTTACAAGAATGGAATTAAAGTGGATTTCTTCATGTTTAGAACTTGGCTATAAGAACAGAGGAAGCACCGAATTGATTTAAGCAGGGCCAAAGTTGGATTTCTCTGGCTAAATTTGGACTTCCCTGAGCCAAAATCTATTGCCATTTAACTGGCTCTACCATCCAGCTAAACATAACAGGTAAGAGGGAGGGGATTTGCTCCCATCTCACAGCTGGCATCAAAAAGATGACCCACATACTTTGTAAGAGCCTAATTTATATCTGAGGCCAGAAAAAATCTCAAGTTTTTCCAAAGAAAACAATAATACCTTTTAGAACAATGAATTGTTTTTTCTTTGGTAGGATAGACTGTAAAAATGTCCCTAATTCTTTACTTTTCCCTGTATTTATAGTCCTTTTCCATTCTCCTTTCAAGGACCCTTTCACTCTGATTCAGGGCCATCTTTATTTACAAAGATCTAGTGTATTCTTACTTACTCTTGTGCTTCTGCTGTTGCCATAAGCACATACATGCTTGGGTTAGCCTGCTGGAGGGTCAGACACACATGGAGCAGAGTCAAGTTATTGGTTACCCTAGCTCAATCCTGCCTAGATTAACTGATAGCCCGTCAACCCCCAGATATGTGAACAATCTTCTCTGGGATCAGCAGAACCACCTTACACCTTTCTGACTCCAGATGTGTGAGCAAGAAATGTCCATGGTTGTGCCACTGAAGTTTTATAGCTGTTTATTATACAGCATTATTGTGCCAATAGAAGCCTCATTTTTAGATTTAGTATCAGGCATATCTTCCTTAAGTGCCTTCTCAGATTCTTGGCCTCACTGTTTTCCAGACCACTAACCAACCACTCACTTTGCCATAGCTGCCATCCTGCATAGATAGTAATGGACTATCAGCAGGCTGTGCGATTCCTCTGCCTGAGGTCAACTAGCCATATGCTCAGAATCCCAGGCCTATCCCAACACTTCTACATTCTAGGAAGTACCATGCCACAAGGTTTTCCCAAGTGACTGTCAGAAGGGCTAGGTGATACATGTGAAAAAGCAGTGAAGTTAACCATTTGGAAAACTTGGATCAATGAATTAGAAGAAGCTGTCAGATCGATTTCTCTCTTTTCTTCTGACAGACTGCTTTGAGGCATAGTTTTTCACCCTCCTGCCGAGAAATACTTGCTGAGTGGCAATGTGTCTTCATGGCTTTTGATGAAACAGAAACCAAGTGCTATACAGTAACAATTTGCATTTGCTTCTCATCTTTGCTAGCCTTTCTTTCTTCACTTTCACTGGCATGGGGATTGCCCCTTCTTATAAAGTAATATATTAAGTTTTTGCCTTAGGCTCTCTTTTCTAGGGCAGCCACATGTTTTAGTCTAGATTTGGTGAGGAAAGTAGATTCATTACAAGTATTACATGAATAAAGAGGTTTAATAGAGGAATTAGGGTTCACCCAAATATAGGAGTCACCATGGGAGTAAAGATCTGGAAGACAAGCAGAAACTGTCATTAACTAGTTCAGCCCAAGATATTCCAAGTATTCATGACTTAGTTTATAGACATGTACATCTTGAGCATATCAATCTTCTTATTAGTCTTTTTTTTTTTTTAAAGATTTTATTTATTCATGAGAGACAGAGATTGAGAGAGAGGCAGAGACACAGGCAGAGACAGAAGCAGGCTCCATGCAGGGAGCCCGATGTGGGACTCGATCCCAGGTCTGCAGGATCAGGCCCTGGGCTGAAGGAGGCACTAAACCGCTGAGCCACCGGGGCTGCCCCCTTTTTACTAGTCTTAATTAATCAATCCCTTAATCTATCAGGTAGCTCTTTATTTTAAGGGAAAGGCATCCCCTTTCATCCCTTCAGAGGTCTTTAAAAAAAAATGAGTGTATTGTTATACTCTTTATTAGGTCTTTTTCTTGAGGCCACAGTAATAGCAATATCCTGGATTTGGTCTTTGTCCTAAGGCTACATTTAACTATCACACATTTGAGTTGGTGAAAAACATTTCATTTTCCAGCTCTGCCCACTTAAGCTCTGTATTCTGTTTCTATTCTATTTGCTTACACCTCCTTATTTTTGAACTTGTCTTTTTCTTTGACTAAGTACTTTATCCATTGCAGCTAATAGCAACCAGCTTATTTTTTCAAAATTCTGCCTTAAAATCTCACCCAATGCCATGAGTGCCATTAGGTACATTTTCTGTCTTCCATGTTATTGGAGGCAATATTTATACCAAAATTTTGGCTCCAAATACTAACAAAATACTCTTGTGAAGTTTGGCTAAAACACTTAATGAGCTTTTAATGAAGACCACTAGCCAAAAAATCAACACCCATAAATATGAGCCAGGTATCACTAGACACTTGGTGAAAGCTTAAAAAAAGGGGCTCAATTAACAAGGAAGGGGAAATTTAAAGGAACCAGACAACCTAATAACAAAAGAAAAAAACCACTAAATATCTCTTAAAAAGGAGATAATATTGTATAGTTTGTGATAGTATAACAATACAAAAAGAGATCCTACAGATTAAAAAATGATTGCTGAAATAAAAATTCGTTTTAAGAGCATATAAAATACAGCATAAGAATAGAAAATTGTAAGATCCTTATCCATTCATCTTTCGATGTGGTCTATGTATACAATGGAATATTACTCAGCCATTAGAAGTGACAAATACCCACCATTTGCTTCGACATGGATGGAACTGGAGGGTATTATGCTGAGTGAAATAAGTCAGAGAAGGACAAACATTATATGGTCTCATTCATTTGGGGAATATAAAAAATAGTGAAAGGAAATAAAGGGGAAAGGAGAGAAAATGAGTGAAAATAGCAGTGAGGGTGACAGAACATGAGAGACACGTAACTCTGGGAAACAAACAAGGGGTAGTGGAAAGGGAGGTGGGTGGGGGGTTGGGGTGACTTGGTGACAGACTCTGAGGGGGGCACTTGATGGGATGAGCACTGGGTAATATGCTATATGTTGGCAAGTTAAACTCCAATTAAAAAAAAAAAAAAGAAAATTGTAAGATCCAATAAAGTCCAACCTTAGTTGAGAGTTGTACTTGAAACCAGGAGCTACATGCTAACATTTTGCTAAAAAAAAAAAAAAAAAAACCTTGAAGGGAAGTTATTTATTGATGATCATGCTAATATTAGTCATTATTCCTTGTAAGAAAGGGGTGGCTCAGTAGTTGAGTGTCTGCCTTTGGTTCAGGGCATGGTCCCAGGGTCCTGCTATTGGGTCCCACATTGGGCTCCTTGCAGGAAGCCTGCTTCTCCCTCTCTCTATGTATCTGCTTCTCTCTCTCTCTTGCTCTCGCTCTCGCTCTCTCTGTGTGTCTCATGAATAAATAAAATCTTTAAAATAATAATAATAATAAAGGAAATTATGTGTAACACCCACCAGTGAGCATCCACTACTGAAAAGGCACTAACAATAAAGAAGACTGAACAAATTGCCCAGTTGACATCATCCTTCCTTCCTTACTTAGCCCATTACCCATCAGGTGCTGGGACAGCAAGCACATGAATGCAATGTCTGCTGTGTAAAGGATGAAAACTAACCATGGGTTCAACAGCATGAATTTCCTCTGATCAAGGCTAATTTAGCTCCTGTTGCTGCTGAATGGCCCAACCTACCAGCAATAGAGAATAAGACTGAATTTCCAATGTAACATTCCTCGAGATCAAATGTCAAGTTGTCTACATTCAGCCCTTTCCATCCTGGAGAGGCCAGAAGTTCCTTGTCACAGAACTAAACACATAATGCAGGTATGAGTTTGCTTTTGCTGCCCACAGAACCTCAACCAGTACCACGATCTGAATGCTTATCTAATGTTAGATTCACTGGCATGGGACTCCATATAATATCACATCAAACCAGGGAGGCTGTTTTACAGAAAAGGAAGTATAAGAGTGGACCCTATCCACAGGATCCACCAATAATATCACATATCTCACCACCCAGAAATTTCCAGACTGACAGAGCATTGGAACAACTGGCTAAAGATAGAGCTGAACATCAGTTCCAAGAAAATAGTCTGTAAGGATGCCATACTCAAAAACGCATTATATGCACTGGATCAGCTTTTTATATGGCACTGTTCCCCAATACAAAAAATATGGGTGTAGGAACCAAAAGGTGGAAACAGAAGTGCCCCTCACCCCCTCACCCCTACAATTACCTCTGATGAGCTTTAGGGTACATTGTGCTTCACAATTCTGAAGTCTGCACAGTGAGAGGTCTTGGTCCCTAAAGGGACACACTTTTGTCAAGAAATATAGCAAAAATCACATTGAAATAGAAGCTTCAGATACTTTCTTGGTACTCTGGGTTCCTTGTGTCCAGAGACCAGCAGGCGAGTAAAGGACTCACCATCTTCCCAAGGACAATGGACTCTGATCATCAGGAGGAGATAGAGATCCTGCTACACAATCAGGGCAGGAAGGAATAAGTGTGGAGCCCACATAATAGAACTAAAAATTGTGACTATAATGAATAGGTATAGCAACCTCACCCTGAAAATTGCATGATAGCAGAAATTCAGGCTTCTCAGAGAACGCAGTTGAGCTGCAGCATCAGTGAAGCTACCAAGGCAGCCTAGGTGGTAGTGGACATTAAGGGAAATCTAGAATTAATGGCAGAGGGGGAGATGATGAGTATTGATTGTGTCCAGCAGTTGGACTGCAGCAGTGGGAATTGGAATTTTTTCCATTAAACCTCCATTTTTCCTTCAGGAAAAGTGTCCCCTTCAATCCTGTAGGAGCAACTCCCTAAATATATATGGAGAAATAGACCTACGTGAGCAAGGGGTGGATTGTGGTAAGCAAAGAGATAATGTTGCCCAGATTCATCTTCAAGAAAGGACTTGTTGCCCAGCTGCAAGGAAGGAGGTCAGCAGCCTCCAGCTGTCAGCTTCCTCAGTCTGCCTCAACGGCAGAGAGCCAGTCATGCCCTTGCCACATCTGGTGGCTAAGTGAAGTCAGCTGAATGCAGCTGTAGAAGTGATCCTAGCACACATGGGACCAAAAAACCTGAGCAGTTAATTAGAGTTGTGAAAGATAATGAATCATTTCAAAACACTACATTTTAGGATGGTTTGTTATTTAGTATTAGATACCAAAATTGGTATCTGGAATGGGGTACTATAACAAAAAGCTGACACACGTGGTATTGGCTTTAGGATGAGGTAGAAGGTGCAGATTGGAAGAATGACAAAACTACTATTCGTTGAGGTTGAAAAGGTAATGTGGTACGCAGAATAACACCCCTCCCCCGCAAATATGTCCACATCCTAATCCCCAGAATTTATGAACATGCTGCCTCCTGTGGTAAGAAGGATTTTGCAGATGTGATTAGGGATCTTGAAATGGGTAGAGTACCTCAGATTATCCAGGTGGGCCTAATATAAGGACCCTTAAAGTAGAAAAGTGATACATAAGAGAAAGTCAGTATGATACAAAATGAGGGCTAGCCCTCTGTTGCTGGCTTTGCAGATGGTTGAAGGGAACCACAAGGCAAGAAACACAGTTGGCCTCCAGAAGCTGGAAAAGGCAAGGGAACAGATTCCCTCTTGGAGCCTCCAGAAAGGAATACAGTTCAGCCAACATCTTGATTTTTTTCTATGAGATCTGTGTTGGACTTCTAGTCTACAAGGCTATATAATATTAAATTTGTATTGCTTAAGCCTATTAAGTTTGTGGTGATTTGCTAAAGGAGCTAGAGAAAAAAGCAGGTGGTTAGGAGGTTGTTAGCAAAGGCTTGAAGAATAGCAAATGAACAGTAGAGAGTGAAAAAGCAGTTAAAAAAATCATCAAATGCTAAAAGATGTAGGACTTGATCTATGCATGAAAAAATGCTATGCTTAGCAATACTTTTGTCTGTCATAACAGAAGATAGAAAATGAGCCTTATGAACTTACAGATCTCTTAAGATTTCCACACGGAGTAGTGAAAATATCAATTAACTTTTTTAAAAGATTTTATTTATTTACTTTGAGTGAGAGAGAGAGAGAGTGCACAATTGGAGGGAGGGGCAGAGGCAGGGAGAGAGAGAGAGACTCTCAACCAGACTCCATGCTGAGCACAGAGCCTGACTTCAGGGCTAGATCTCATGACCCTGAAATCATAACCTGAGCCAAAATCAAGAATCTGATGCTTAACTGGCTAAGCCACCCAAGTGCCCCATCAATTAACTTTTTATAACTACTGACAGTAATGTACAAGAAGAGAGAAATGAGCTAAAGAAGGAACTGTTTAATTTTAAAGAAGAATTTAAAGGAAACATTTCCAACCCAGCACTTGGCATTTCTTATGGAAAAGGAAGCATGCATAACTGAATGGTACAGCAGACTGAAGAAAGGATCCAAGAAGCAAAGTGAGTGATGGATTAGGAAATCCCCATCAGAGGGATGAACTGAACCACAATCAAGGACTATCCTTGCCCTTGGTGGTGCTCTGACTATTTTAGCTCTTGTTTCCCTGCCCCCTGCCTTTTGACTAGGAATGTCTGTGTGGTTTTTCTATCCTAGAAAACCTGGACTGAGAGGCCACTTCCAAGCAGCTACATCTGAGGAGCAATACCTTGAGGATTTTTATCTTGATTTAGACAATAAGCTAATGAATTTAAACCTATGTCATAATGGAATGATATTTTAGGGTACAAAGTGAGCATATTTTTGCATATGGGTTGGGCAAGTTTGTGGCCAAAGGGTGGACTATGATAGAGTCTTTAAAGATGGTCCCCAAACAATTTCTTGCTTCCTTTACAAGCATACCATTCCTCCCTACAAGGGGTGAAGTCCATTTTCCTTCCTCTTCAATCTGGGCTGGCCTGGTAACTTACTTTGACCTATAAAGTGTGGTGAAAGTGAGGCCTGAGAGTTTCTACTTTCATGTTCTTGGTTTCCTAAGTCATCATGTTAGAATTCTAGGCTATCCTGTTGGAGAGAAGGAACATTTGGAGAGTCCCTAGAGAAACCACAGGGTAATAAAGGCCACATAGGGAAGAACTGAGATACTCCAGTGAATAGCATCAAGGCCCCAGGCACATGGGAGAAGTCTCCTTGAACCTTCTAACTCAGCTTAACTACCATCTGAATGCAGCCACATGAATGATTCCAGCTGGCTGTCACCATTTTAGAGCAGAAGAACCACCAGTCAATCCACAGAAACAGGAAATTTAAAAATAATTGTTTCAGCCATTAAGTTTTGGGATGGCCCATTTGCATAGCAATAGATAATGGATACAGCAATCTTTTTGTTTGTAGAGGAAGGGTTTAAGAAAAAGAGACTTATGAAGAAAAGAGCCATAGAGAGCTGGAGCCAAGAGATTGCTTTTTCGTTTTGAACTGCCTCTGTCTCCTTTAGCTGGACAGTAGTATCTTCATCAATATAATTTTCTTAAAAACTTTATGATCCTTCCATAGCAAATTAGTCTACATCATTAGACAAAAGTCACTTCTATAAATCTCTTCTAGACAGGTTCCTTCTACCATGGGTTGAGACTCAGGGTGCTGTGGAAAATGCTCATAGTGTTCTGAGCCCACAGGCCCTATGAGGCATTGCTTGACATCATTCTAAAATCTTAAAGGGTCTTATAGCCTCTGATTAATCACAACCTTGAGACTATGTTTTATTTTTGGCACCTTGGGCTTTTTATCTTTGCCTTGAGACTACTTATAATGTTGAAAATATTTTTCTAGCTGGTCAAGTTGAGAATAAAAGTAGTAGAGAATACTTTATAGAGACAGTTTTGTATGCTCTGTGAGTTTATAGGAGGATATGATGTCTACATTTTTTACTTTCCTCTCTAGACTCATCATAAAGAACTTTAAAAGTGGTACTTTTAAAAACGAATACAAGTTAAACTTAGAGGTAATATATATTTTGTTATTGAGTGCATTATAAACATTCATGATAGTGAAATATGGTATAATCATAGCATCCACAAACATTTAATGAACAACTTAATTTCTGAAGCAGAAAGGAACATGAATGAAATTCTGGTTAAATTTTTATGGAAGCAAATTATTTATTAGCATAGAAATACTTTATGTTTGATTATCCATATGAAAGTGTTGATTGCATCTGGTTTTCTGCTGGGAATTGAAAAAACAATTCAAATACTTACAAAACAATATTTATCTTATTTATTCCTGAACATTAGTAACAATGTTTACAACCTTATTATCAAGGGCAATGATTCCTTTTAAAATATATATATCCTTGGCAATGCTGCAGATGGAATCTAAATTACTGAAACAAATTTTCCAATTTGATGACTCCTTTTACTTTTTTAACTGATTATACATTTTGGAATTTTATAACTACCCTGAATCTGAGAAATAAATATTTTTGTTATCTTCAGAGTTTTTTAAGTCTAATAGATTATAAATATAATGGAATAAAAACAATTCTAGATTTCTTTTGTTCTTGAAGAAGTTTACCTAATTTTCTTTTTATCACTTATTTTAGCCAATTTTTTCCACAGTGATAAACTATTAAACGTTCATTATTATAACCTATTTTTCTCTTCTAATTTCCCAAGTAAATATTTCACAAACACTTTAGGAAACCCTAGAGAAACTTTTAATACTTTAATACATAATGAGTTCTGATTTTAAAGCACTTTGTCTAGAAGGAAGGAAGGCAAAAAGGAAAAAAAAAATACAGACTGAATCAAGTGGACTAATGTTTTATAATCTTAAGGGGAAAAAAATCCTTTTTTTCTTTCCAAGACATATTTCCCTGAAAACATGTTTTTTGTATTTAAAAAATAGAAGCCTTTGTTACTTTTGGAAAATACTTTTGTAAAGTTAAAAACGTTTTCCAAGTCTAAGTCTGGACACCTCAATTTATTTTAACAATAGGAGTTAAGAAGCTACTCCAAAAGTAAATTGATTTTACTTCTCAGATGTAATCAATGTACAGAGATATTTAAAGCTGGAACATGGTATCTCCAGAAATCCAAGCTATCCTTCTGGAATTGTGGCAGATCCTTTGAGGCACTATGTGAAAAGAAAGGCCACCTAGGGAATAAGTGAAGTACCCCAGTCAATAGCCCAAAGCCCCAGATAAGTAGAGAGACCATCTTGAACTCTCTAGCTCAAATTAATTACCAGTTGAATGCAGCTACAACAACAAACCCAGTTAACATCCCTTGAAGCAGCTATAGAAAATATTTAAACTGGGTACCACATAACCTTTATATTAGGCAATCAGGTAGTTGGCTGAATATTTTTCATCGTCTAGTCACTGATTCTGTTGTAATATGAAAGTAGCCATACTTGACACTTTTGCCATATATGAGAAAACTGGAGGGGTGCCTGGGTAGCTCTGTTGGTTGAGCATCTAACTCTTGATCTCAGCTCAGTTCTTGATCTCAGGGTCTCCATGCTGAGTGTGAAGCCTACATAAAAGAAGGAAGAAAAGAAGAAAGGAAGAAAGAAAAAAAGAAAGAAAGAAAGAAAGAAAGAAAGAAAGAAAGAAAGAAAGAAAGAAAGAAAGAAAGAAAGAAAGAAAATGAAAAGCTGAAAGTTTGCCATCATTGCTTTTCTCCCCCAAGATTGTCAACATTAGGCCTTTAAATATAATGTGCGCATTAAAAATAGTAGCATATTGCTCATTGAAGTTGGCTTGCACATTGCTGAAAATCACCTTATTACATCCATCTATTAGTAATAATAAGAAATACTTGGTATTTCAAATTTCAGTTTCCTAGAAAGCAAGGCATATCATTATATATTATTCTATATAAAAGATTTTGATAAGGGTTGGTGAACAATTGATTGTAATTAAATGATAACCAATCAGAGTCTTTTAGGGTCAGTGAAACTTTTTTTATTAAGCTTTTAATTTTAATTCCAGTATAGTTATCATATAGTATTATATTAATTTCAGGTGTACAATATGGTGATTCCACAGTTCTATACATTACTCTGTGCTCTTCACGATAATTAGAGGCAGTGAATTTGAATATAGAGGTGCTGCTTTTTCAGTCTACCTGTATTAAGATCTTCTTTTCAAGTGCAATGGATTAAATGTTTCTGTCCCCTTCCCCAAATTCATGTGTTGAAATCCTAGTCCTCAGTGTCATGGTATTAGGAAGTGGGGCCTCTGGGAGGTAATTAGGTCATGAAAATGAAATCCTCATGGATCAAACTAGTACTTTTATAAGAAAAGAAACCAGAGAGATCATCTCTCCTTATATTGGTTAGGACAGTACCACATACTCACCCCAAACTAATTGTTGACAAGGGCAGCTCAACCAGTATTTGCCTTTAAACTAGATTGATTTCCTTGAGGTAGTACATATCTGAATAAAGTCACATTTTATTTAAACAAAGAGGGAAGGAGGAAGGGGATGATTATTGGGTTAATATTTTTCAAACTGCAGGTTGCAACCCATTAGAGGATCATGAAATCAATTTAGTGAAGTATAATCAGCATTTTACAAAATTAAATAAAATGAAACAAAATAAATGGTAACCTCATTATATTTAATAGGTGTTAACATGGTTTGTGAAACTTATATTTCAGTTATGTGAGTGTATACTCAGTCATGATCTAAGATGAATTTCTTAGTGTAGGTCAAAGTAATAAAAGAGTTTGAAGCCACTTGAGTAGACAACCAGCTGTGTCTGCTATAGACATTCATCACTGGTTTTCTGAAAATTAGTTAAAGGAATATCTGATCTGATTCTTCCCTAAAACATGAGGCTTACCAGGCAAAAGAAATCCAAGAACAAAAATTATGTACAATACATGGACTATCTAAAATGCATGGGCTTATATAATTATTTAAAAACAAACTACATAATAACAATAAAAACTGCCATCTAATGAGAAATCATGCACCAGGGATTTTATATGCAATCTCTTAATTTTCTCAGCATCCTAAGATTATTAATTAGTCTCATTTTAAGATGACATAAAGCAACCAAACAAAGCTCATAGGTTAGTAATTTGGTGAAAGTCACATAGTAAATAAGTAAGAGAACTTGGGTTTAAACTTAGGTCTTTCTAATTTAAAAAAACTCAAGTTCATTGACCACATTAATCTACCTCTCCAATGTTCAAATGCTTTCAAACAATATATTGGCAAATTGAATTTAAATAAAATAAACAAAAAACAAATGCCTCCAAATAATTTACCACCATAACAGCAGTTTTATTCTGTGGAACAATGACAGTGTAAACTTAAAGCCATTCTAAAATTATGCAAACAGAAGCAACCACATAAAATATTTCATGTTTTTAAAAAAATATTTATTGATTCATGAGAGACACACAGAAAGAGGCAGAAACCAGGCAGAGGGAGAAGCTGGCTCCCTGCGGGGAGCCAGATGTGGGACTCGATCCCAGGACACCGGGATCACACCTAGAGCCAAAGGCAGATGCTCAACCCTGAACCACTCAGATGTCCCAATATTTCATGTTTATTTTTTATTTTTTTTAATATTTCATGTTTAATAAAGAAAGGAATCAAACCTCATAAATTTCTAAGTAATTAAGGTTTTTCTATTGGTGATTTCAAAGTGGAGTCTTTGGCTATTTCCCTTATTTCTAGTTGAAGTTTTCCAATCAGTGAAAGAAATGGCATACTATGTTTTATTCAAATTTAGGCATATGGTGCAAACATTCTTCTATTGTAGGCTATTGGCTGAATAGTTGTGTTAATATATAAGAAATTTTGTTCCAACAATAATTTTTACACATAAATGTTAGGAGATGAGCTGCTGATATATTTAGACTTTTTAAAAGCTCTTATTTCATTTTTTTTCTTTTATAGACTTAAACCCCATTTATCTGCTTGAAAAGATGGATACAAATAGTTTTATTACTGAGTACTTTAAAATGAGCAATGTTGGGGCACCTGGGTGGCTCAGTTGGTTAAGCATCTGACTCTTGATTTTGACTCAGGTCATTATCTCAAGGTTGTGAGATTGAGCCCTGCACTGGGCTCTGATCGGCATGGAGCCTGCGTAAGCATCTCTTTCTCTCCCTCTCCCTTTGCCCCTCCCCACTTTCTCTCTAAAAAATAAATACACTAAAATAAATAAAATAAAATAAAATAAAATAAAATAAAATAAAATAAAATAAAATAAGCAAGGTGTCTCTCTTGGTGCTCAAAAACAGACCTTAAGACTGCCAAATCTTCCCTGTTTCACCTGCTAAAATGGAGTATGTACTACAAGTATTCAAAAGAACTGCAACACTATGAATATAATAATGTAAAAAAGTAAAATTAATAATAAGTAACTAATAAATATGTGTTCACTTTACTAAAGATGTAGTGCTGACTAGAACTGGTTTCACATTCTAAAATGAGAGTTGGAATGGATGTATACTGCTAACATTTAGAGACCTGATCTCCTGTTATCAGCAATGTTAATCTTGAGAATTCTTGCTCCTCATTTGTCAAAAGATTAATAAATTCAGTGTAATTAAGATTACTAAGAATATGCAAATATAATTTTTAATTCTTCTGATATATGGTAATCAACTCAAATGTAGAGAGTATATTGCTTAAAACAGAGTTACAAGAAACTAATACTCTACTAGAAGCTTACCTACCAAGAAGAATCAATGCCCATTTAAATACCACAACTAAAGGGAATTCTAGCATTCTTGGAGTGGATTATTAAACATGCTTTAAGCCAGTCTGGCTACTTCTAGCTATCTAGCTTATTCTCAGCTGCTACTATCCATGAGTAATTGTTATACTTTTGAGGATATCAGACCACGTTAACACTACCGAGAAGAACATATTTTGAAATGTGAACTTATTAAAAGCCAAAAGTAGAATGCATTTGAAATACAAATTGCACATTTATTCAACAAATATCTATTGAGCATCCTCTATTTGGCAGATATATCCATACACTTGTGACTAGTTTTTAAAATTTTATTTCCAAGTTTCATTATTAGTATTTAGAAATGTGACTTATTTTGTATATTGACCTCATATGCTATGAATTTGCTAAACTCACTAAGTGAGTTTTGTTTTGTTTTAGGTTCCTTAGGATTTTCTACATAGACAACCACATCATCTGTGAATAAACAGGTTTTGTTTCTTCCTTTCCAGTATGTATGCTTTTTTTTTTCTTGCCCACTTGAGTAGGCCAGGAGTTCCAGTATAATGTTGGATGGAAGCGTGAGAGCAGACATCCTTTCCTTGTTCCTAATATTAGGGGGAAAGAATTTAAACCTTTACCATTAAGTATGATATTAGCCTTAAGTCATATGTGCATATGCATGTGCATGTTTATACGTGTTACCCATTATGAGATTAGGGAAGTTCCCTTCTATTTGTAGTTTGTTGAGTTTATATGTAAGTAATGAATGGAATTTGAACTTTATCAAATGTTTTTTTGTTTTTTGCATCTGTGAGATTTTTCTTCTTTATTGAAATGGCAAAATACAGTTTTCTAATTTTATTTTCTAATGTTGGACAAGCCTTACATTCCTAGGATAGACTCCACTCAGTTGTATTATATTATTCTATTTATGTATTGTTTTATTTGATATATTTTTTGATCAAATATAACTGGTATATTGAATATATCTGAGATATTGCTAATATTTTGTTGAAGATTTTTGCATCTCTATTTGTGGGGTATGTAGCTCCATTGTTTTTTTATTATGTCTCTCTCATTTTGGTAACAAAGTAAAACCAGCCTCCTAAAATGAATTATGAAGTGTTCCCTCCTCTTGGGTAGGTTTGTATCCCTCTTTCTTAAATATTTGGTAGAAATGACCAATGGAACTATCTGGGCCTAGAATTTTCCATTTGGGGAAAGTTTATAAGTAAAATTCAATTCCTTTATAGATATAGGAAAATTTAACTTTTTTTCTTTTTGTGTGAAATTTCGCAGTTCATCTCCTTAAAGAATTAGTCTGATTCATCTAACTTGTAGAATTTGTGGGCATTGAGTTGTTTGTAGGATTCTCTTATTATCCTTTTAATGTCTACAAGGTCGATAGTCTTCTATTTTTCTTGATTAATCTAGGTAGAGGTTTATCAATTTTATTGACTTTTTCAAATAATAGACTTTTTGTTACCTGGATTTCCTCCACTTTTTAATTAATCAATTTTGCTGATTTATGCTTATATTTATCATATTTATCATTTACTTTTTTGCTTGCTTTGAGTTTAATTTGCTTTTTTCTAGTATTTTAATATTAAAACTTAGATTACTGATTTGAGATCCTTTTTATTTTCAAACATAAGCATTTAATGCTATAAATTTTCTTCTAAGCACTACTGTAGTTACACCCTATAAATTTTGATATGTGTGTCTTCATTTTCAATCAGTTAAAAATAATTTTCAATTCCCTTGAGTCTTCCTCTTTGACCCATAGATTATTTAGAAGTATGCTTTTAATTTTCAAACAATTGGGATTTTCCAGAAAGCTATTTATTTCTGATTTAATTCCTTTTGATCAGAGAACAAATTATTTTTCAATTATTCTAAGTTTGTTATGATTTGCATTATGGCCCAGGATATGACCTATCATCATTAATTTCCAGGAATACTTGAAAAAAGCATATGTTCTGATGTTAGATTTTCCTTCCAGTGTCAAGTAGGTTGATGGTATTGTTCAAGTGGTCCGTGATCACTGGGAGAGATAGATTGTAGTTGGCTTACTTCATCTTGACCAGCAGTGGAAATTTTGGATTTTGAACCCAAATTTTTTTAAGTTAATATTTTCATTATGCCATAATGAAATATTTAAAACTTTTTCTAAAAGCCCCCATAATCCCTTATGTATTGATTAACATAATTCTCAATTTTAAACTTATCTTTATGCTGCAAGTAAGTTTTATTTTTGCTTAAAAGAGAAAAGTCAAAATTTACTTGGGAAATGTACACGTTTTTCTTGTTTTTATTGTTTCAAGTAAAACAAATGTTTTAAAATTAAAACATTTTATTTCATTGACAGCTCATTACGAATAGGCTTTACATATATTTCCTAGTATATTCAAATTTTAAAGGCATGCCATTCTGACTCTTTTATTTTCATTTTTTAAAGTTTTTATTCAAATTCCAGTTAAACAATCAGTGCAATATTTGTTTCTGGTGTACAATATAGTGATTCAACACTTCCATACCATACCTAGTCCTCATCACAAGTGCACTCCTTAATCCCCATCACCTATTTCACCCATCCCTCCCACTCTTCCCCTTTGGTAACCCTGTTTGTTCTCTGTAGTTAAAAGTCTGTTTTGGGGATTGCTTCTCTCTCTCTTTTTTCCCTTTGCTTGTTTGTTTTGTTTCTTCAAATCCATATATGAGTGAAATGATGTGATATTTGTCTTTCTACAACTGACTTATTTTGCTTAGCATAATACTCTGTAGCTGCAATCATGTTGTTGCAAATGGCAAGATCTCATTCTTTTTCATGGCTGAATAATATTCCTTATATAAACATACATACATACATACCTCACATCTTCTTTATCCATTCATCAGTCAATGGACTCCTGGGCTATTTCCATAATTTGGTTATTTTAAATAATGCATTCATTTCCTTTTGGAAGGGTTACTTCCCCTCAGCTATAGAGGGAAAACTGAGTCATACTAAAGGAAATAAATCTATTAAACTATTGCATCAGTTACTGAATTTGAGCTTTTATTCTCTTCTGGCTGACAACTCTTCCATGCTTGTTTCCATTCATTATAAGTTAGAGAGGCAAGTTAGAGCAGTGTTTCTCAGTCTTTAAAAAGAAAAAGAAAGAAAAGAAAAAAACAAAAAGATTTGTTCCCTTTTCACAAATATAAATATTCTATACTCTTCTTATATTACATTTAAATTTTCTAAATTAATGAACATTTTGACTGAAAGAAAAATTTCAAGAATTTAGGGTATTTCCCCCCAAATTCCTCATGTTTCCCTCTCCTAAGATTCAAATACATTCCCTAAGTGTGAGACACCATATGTTGGAAGTGCAAGTCATTTCTCCCCACCAGAGTCATTGGTATCTGTCCATTTGGGGATCCTTTGTCAGTCTTCTTGTTCTTTAAAGTCTTTTTCGCCCTAAATGGTCAGACTATGGTTCATCTGTATGTCCAGAAATAGAGCAGTTTCCACTACTATAGATAGTCTCCTCATTTTCCCCCTGTAAAACCATGCCTTCCAGAAAAGAAGGACACAAAGAAGCCAGCTAGTTCACACAAAAGTGTGCAAAGAAGTCACTTCTCTGTTTTCAAAGAAAACAGCCCATGAAAACACTAGTAACAGGTTAGAGATGGTTGGCCAAAGGCTGAAGTCCAGCAAACTCTTGGGGGCAGGTAAGCATTACCAGCAGGTCACTAGTAATGAGAAACTTTCTTCTTTGCAGTTTGTTATAGAAGTGAAACCATATTGGCTCTGCTGCCAAGTCTGCCATCATTTAAGCAGAGCCAACAGAGAGACTACCAGACAAATCTTTTAACAGGTATCTTCTCCAATATACTTGAAATAATGGGAAAAAGTAACATGACATGTTATTTAAATGGGTCATATTAATCCCTTTCTTTTTTCTTCAAGTTGCTTTTGGATCTTGGGTATATTCTGTGGGATGATATGGGATATTTCACAATTTTCCTAGAATCCCTATAATATTACATAAAATGTGAGTAAGGTCTATAGACGTAGGGAGAAAGAAAGGCAACGCTAGAAATAGAAGCGAGGGGGTGAATAAGGAAACAGGCCAGGGTAAGAATGAGAGTGTGTGTGATATTAAAGGCCTGGCATATTTTAAGCCTGGGATTAACATTATTTATTAATTGATCTTCTTGCTTCTATTTTCATCCTCTTCTGATGGAGCCCCTTCTCTGCCAAAGTCAATCCTTACACTGCAAATTTAACCATATTGGTCCTTTCTTAAAAATCTTTGGAGAATGAAGTCCTTTCATGATATGACCCCAATCCTCTGCTGTAGTCTCACCAACTGTCATCCTTTGCAGTTGGTGATTAGGTGATTTTCATTTCCTTTCAGTTTCTGAAGACACTGGGCTATGTCACTCCTCTTTGCCTTTGCATTATTCCTTCTCCCTGGCATGTCTGGACCTTGTCTTTGTTGGCCAGTTCTGTTGTGATACCTCCTCTATGACTTCTTCCCTGGCTGCTCATTCTATGATGGTTAATTTCTTCTTCTGCAAAACATTGTACATAGTACTTTCATTATAACATTCATTGTTATATGTTAATTATTGGTTTTGTGTTTGTTGTTGTCACTGATCTGTGAACTTTTTGTAGATAGGGATAAAGTCTTATCATTTTGTCATCTGTATCTAACACTGCCTGCTACACCATAAACTCTTAGAAAATGTTGGTCGCTCTAAGTCAAATAGAACTGTACTGAGAACTCATCATACAGTCTTTGACTTCATAAACCCTTAAGCTCAAATACACAGCTGTGTTGTGCTATTATGATATATACTTTATCTGCTTTACAAAAAAAAACCCAACAGTGTTATTTTAGGGAGATATCTGGGTCAAGCAATCATGTTTTCTTTTTCCATTGGGATAAGGATATTCCAAAGGGAAAATAGGAACAGAAGCCTTTTACACTAATCTTTTCTATTTAGGGGGGAAATGGATTGCAATTTTTTTCCAAAGCCAGTTAGAAAAATTGGGCCCCTCTGCAATGTGATACTTCTAAAAATAATGCCCAGAGGAACAGCAGTTCTAGAGAATACTAAATCCAAGTGTGGCTAGATTCCATCTTCATTTTGGAAACAGCCACAGCTGTGGCCAGCCCAGTCAGACAATGGAATGTAGTTGGGGATTTGATATGGGGGGGAAGGAGAGGGAACTTGGTTTCCTGTCCTGAGGCAGTTGGCACATAGTCTCAGGTCCTTCCCCTTCCCCCATTTCCAGCCCCCAACTCTCTCCTCATCACTTAGGAAATAGATTAGTGATTGGGGTAAGACCTGGCATTTGGATTTTGTTTGTCCTCTTGGGAATATTGTGCTAATGGGGACTTGAAAAAAACTAAGATGACAATATTATACTGTACATCTCTAACTCTCTCCAAGTATGGACACGTACCAAGTTAAGCCACAGAGAAATGTTTTCCTTCTTTTAAAAATTTTTCTATAAATGGTATTTTGCAATTTATCTGAGACAAAAGAAACACAGTAGTTCCAACGTCATTAAGTTTCCTTTCTCTGAAATATTATAAGATCATGTGCCTGCTGGAAATGACACACTGGTCTTAACCAACAATATTTTATAGAATAGATAATTTCCAGTCCTATCTTCTGTGTTTTGCTTGTTCTCTTCCTACTTCTCCCCCTTTATTAAATCATCAAAAGATCACATAGCAAAGATGAGAGCACTATTAGCAACTACAATGAAGTAGCCTGTCTATTCTGTTAAAGAGCTACCAGGAAAACTAATATATGTCTATGTTACTTAGGGTGGTGGTTACTTTTGGGAGGAAAGGTTGATAGTAACTGGAAGGAGGCATGTGGGGGACTTCTAGGGTGATGCTTGTGCTCTGTTTCTTGATCTGGTACTGGTTACATGGATATGTTTAATTTTTGACAAATTACCTATATCCTTATGATTTATGTACTTTTCTGTATGTATGTTTTACTTCAGCAAAAATAAATAACAATAATTGCAGTATTAGGCCCATGTTGGATGAAAATGCCATTTAGCACAAAGAAAATAAAGATCAATAAATCCATGTCTATATGATAATAGACAATAAGTATATAATACCGTAATATAATATACAATGAGTATACCTATAGGAGTATATGGAATATACCTTTTAGTAAGAGGTTATTTGTTTACTTTGGGAATAGGAGGCCCAGAAGCCTAGTCTTTTTTTCAGTGAGTAAGAGGCAGGAAAGTTTCTCCCCAGCTCTTGTTGTCACACTGCCTGTCTCCTCTTCAGTTGCCTTCATATTGTTATAGAACAGCCCTTTGGGAAAGAGGTCAGATATTATCAACTCATCTTAGAGGAGTCTGAGATAATAAATTAATAATTTACTTAAGATAATAAAGTCATTGGTAATGCTAGGGTCTGAATCCAGGTCTGCTGGTTCCCAATGAAATTTCCAATTCATCCAAGTCAATATGATACATCAAAGTCAAAAATCACTGTGTCCAATTCCCTCTTTTTGATATCAATCAAGAAAATACTATGATTATTGAGAGACAGCCTCATTTGGACTCTGTTGACCTTGATCGACCTTGATCAAAGCCTTCTTTGCTGAACTCTTTTTGACTAATCCTGCTCAAACTTCTATCTAAGGGAACAATACCCACCCCTCTCTGGAATCTCCTGCAGGCAGGAAGACCTGAGATTTCTCAGCTTTCCTCAAATAGCAGACAAAATTAGCAAATCTGCGGGAGGAGTTTTTGGTGAAAGAGGCTGGTGGAGTTATATGGGATACCCGCCTTATGAGTTTCTGAGATCTCTGTGAGAACCCAGCAGTGGCTTCCCAAGGGAAGGGAATAGGGGGCTGTGGAAGCTGTCTGCTCTGGATGCAGGAAATAGGAGGGTGCATTTTCTGTAGAGAATTTTTAAAAATAGTAAAGCCAAATGAAAGTGGTCAGTCTGCTTTTTATTCCCACCATGTGCCTGAAAATCCTTAGGAGCTCTTTCTGGAGACATTCACCAGACCAGAGTGCAGTGGTGAGGAGTGCAACTGACCCTTCCCGCCATCTCCACCCCTATGCCTCATTTTGATATTAAAATGCTAGTTCTTGTAGTTGTAAAACATGTCATAAACTGTTAGTGCACCGGCCAGCATGCTCCATCTCTGGGGCCAAAGGGATGAGGGAGTTGTTTGTAGTTGTTGTAGGGAGATATTCTGGCTTATTCTGGGTCTGCACCTATCTCATGGCCACATTCTGGCACTTCTTCTCAGAACTGGAGCCCACAGTATTTGAGCAGATGATTGAGAACATGTGCAGGGTTTGGCTCAGAGGCCACTGTAAAGGAGGCACTCTTGTTCCTCTCACTTCTTGAGACCACAGTTTTTCCAAGGTGTTGCCTACTACCTTTAACAGCTGCATAACTTCTCCCACTAACCTCCCCCCAACAAGACATCTCTGTTTTCATCACCTACTCAGGCTAAGCCCACTCTTATCTCTCCTACTCTCCACCATTGTCAAAATAAGTTAAAAGCTCCAAAACAAATGCTAGCTTATAGCTATGGCTGGTCAGTGACTAAGGAAGAGAAAGGAAGTGGAGAGAACTGTATCTCCTTACAATAAGACTGGATATCTGTACTGAGGTGTCTGTTACCATTGTGCCCTATGCCAAACTTATTTTGCCTTAGTAACTGACTCCAAATGTAGTTCCAAAAGTTTTAAAAATAAAGGATATTGAAAAATAAATCAAGTTGAACTAAGTAAATGACAACTTAAAGCAAAAATGATAATCTTAGGAGTCCCTGGTTGGCTCAAGCAATTAAGTATATAACTCTTGATTTCAGGTCAGGTCTCAATCCAGGGTGTAGTGAGTTCAATCCCAGCCAAGCATAGAGCCTACTTTAAAAAAAATGATGAGGTTAATATCAGACAAAGTAGAATTTTAAGAGATCATTAAGTATAACAAAGAAGATACTGTAAGTATTTATGTATAAACAATATAACCACATAATATATATTGAAAAGAATAATTGGAGACACAAAGAAATGTATAGAAACTCAATCTTCATAGTAGATTTTAATGTATTCTTTTCAGAAACTGATGGATCAACCACATGGAAAAAATAAATTTATTGAAAGTAGGTGAAAATGAAAAATATAAACAATGATGGATAGTATGAATGATATGAAACAGAATAATAGATTATTCAAATATTCTTAGAATATTTTATTTTATTTTTTAAAGATTTAATTTATTTATTCATGAGAGACACACAGAGAGAGAGAGAGAGGCAGAGACACAGGCAGAGGGAGAAGCAAGCTCCATGCAGGAAGCCTGATGTGGGACTCGATCCCAGGACTCCAGGATCATGCCCTGGGCTGAAGGCAGGCGCTAAACCGCTGAGCCACCCAGGATTCCCCATCTTGGAATATTTTTAAAAATTGATTATGTAGTTCATTAGGTAAATCAAATCTCTGAGTCCACGTTTTATTTTCTTTTTTAAAAAAATTTTATTTATTTATTTATTTATTTATTTATTTTTATTTATTCATTCATTCATTCATTCATTCATGAGAGACACAAAAAGAAAGAGGCAGAGACATAGGGAGAGGGAGAGGGAGAAGCAGGCTCCTGGCAAGAAACCTAATGCAGAACTCGATCCCGGACCCTGGGATCACGCTTTGAGCTGAAAGCAGATGCTCAACTGCAGAGCCAGCCAAGCGTCCCTGAGTCCACATTTTCTGACCAAAATGTAATTAAATTAGAAATGAGAACAAAAAGATAGCCCAGAATGTTTATTCTCTTAGAAATTTCCATAACAAATAGTCTCTGTGAGCAAAAGAAGAAACCAAATTTTCTATAAATCTATTTAGAAATACAATGAATGCATAATGCATCAAAACATATAGAATTCCACCAATACATATACTTATTAAAAAACAAAAATGATGGAAAATAAGTGGACTAGATTCAACTGAAAATCTGAAAAAGAAAACAACAAAAGAAAATCAAAAGAAAAGAAGTAAGGAATTTATAAAGATAATATCAAAAATTAATGAATAGGAAGATGTTTTAAAGTAGATGATAAATAAAACAGCTCCCTGAAAATATTAATAAACTGAGAGGTGTGACCAAGAAAAATGAGAATATAATGCAAATGTCCATTTATTGAGTGCTATAACAGTCCAAATACTGTTCCTACGCTGGGAAATTAGTTGTTGTTTTTTTTTTTTTTTTGCTTGTTCATCATCTTTTCTTTTTTAGAATCAGTACTCCTTCCATTGCCAAGGTTACAGTCACATAGCCCTGATTTTCCCACATCAACAGTAAGTAATTACCCAGATTGGCCAATTCCTCTGGATACAGTGATTTATCCAAGCTTAGATGTTTGACACAGATAGGCCCCAAAGGGTCCACTTTTTGGGGATCTGAGAAAAACAGAGTCTCTTTTTGTAAGATACTAAATTTTAAAGGACAAACAAGTCTGAAGTTCCTGGGACCCTCTTTGCTGCCTGAAGATGAAATCAATGCAGAAGATTTTTGCCAAGAGACAAAGAAAAAGAGAGTAAAGGAAAGTACATACATGCATGAGCACCTTGCCACAAGAGTGGCTTCGATTCTGGAGTTGCCAATGTTCCACCTTTAACCTTAAAACAAATATGCTTTCTTGGTCTTGATGATTTAAGTCTGAGCACTCCGCATGCTTTGTTTTCTGGAAGCCATTACTTGCTTTTATCACTGAGGAAGACAACCCTGAGAAAAGAGTATAAAAAGAGCTGTAAGTGTTTAACAAGTACTTTACCATTATGATACCACTGAATCCTCACTGTTACTTACAAATGAGCAGAGCCCCAGAAAAAGATACATACATGAATAAAACAGGCTAAAATCCAAGTGTTCGTGGAACTTATATTCTAGTGGAGAAGAGAGACAATAAATTGTGAACATAATAAATAAGTAAATAGTATGGCATGTTAGAAGGGGACAAATGTAAGAAAAATTGAGTAAGCTTAGGGTTCCAGGAATATGTAAGTGTTTTTGGGGTAGCACAGGTTGCATATTAAGTAGGGTGGTCAGGGAAGGCCCTGGAGAAGGTATCATTTGAATAGGGATGTAAAAGAGGTGCGGGCATTTCCCAAATGTATAATTGGGGGAAAGGAGGTGGATTTCAAGACTGAAAAAACAATTTTGCAAGACCCTAAAACAGAACCATCCTATTGCTTGTCCACATAGCCTTCCTTTCCCAAAACCTTCGTTGCCACTTGACAGAAATGTGTGGTAGTAAACAGGTACATCTATATCTATCTATCTATCTATCTATCTATCTATCTATCAATCATCTATCTATCTATCTTTTTTTTTTTAATAAAGCTAGCCCTGATTATCTTAACTATGTCTAACCTAACGAAAGAAAACAAATTGTTGAGATGAGGTGATTATAATATACCATAAAAATAACAAGCATAAAATAAACATTTCTTCTCTATTCCTCTCTCGTAACCAATTATCTATCATTTATTTATTCATTAATCACCATCATCACCATAATACTATATTAAATATTAAAGCAATATACCGTTTACAAAGTATTTTAGACTATTACCATAATTGATAGTCAATAATCAAGTAGTATCTATATCACATTGGTGAGGAAATTCTAAGAAGCCTCTATGCTTTCCTCTGTAAATGATCGGACATCCTATTTTTATATATAAAATGCTGAGGGATCCCTTCGTGGCGCAGCGGTTTAGCGCCTGCCTTTGGCCCAGGACGCGATCCTGGAGACCCGGGATCGAATCCCACATTGGGCTCCCTCTGCCTATGTCTCTGCCTCTCTCTCTCTCTCTCTCTCTCTCTCTCTCTCTGTGACTATCATAAATAAATAAAATTAAAAAAAAATAAAGATAAAATAAAATGCTGATAAGCTGAGTATTTGTTAACTGAATAGTACCTATAGACCATATTAGATTTTGGGGGGATACATAATGCTAACCAATTAATTTTCAAGCAAAGTTTTTAATAGACCATTTTTTTTCAAGATCATTCATTATATATTTGAATCATAGCTTAACAAACTCCACCAGGTTTTAAAGACATCTGCTTCCCAAAATGAAGCATGAAGCACCTCTTACCTAAAAGTGATAGTCTTTTAGAAACAGTATCATGGAGAGGATGCTGCTGGTACCCTACATAGATGCCCTTTACGATTCAGGAAATCCATCCCCTAGATGCTAATATATTACTGCTTCTTTTTCTTGTTTCCCCAGAAAATTGCTCTCAGCCAAACAAAAGCCATCTCACCCAGTAACCTATTTTTCCTTCACTTAGTTGCTCTGCACTATATGGCTTTTTTCACTCTGCTTCCCTTGAGGGCACTCCTCCAATAAATCAACTGATCAAGAATCCCTCTCAGGCTCTACCTCTCAGGAACTTGAATAAAAATACATTTGCTCTTTAAATGAATACATGTCCTGAAACATACTATAATTTAATGAGAATTTGAGGTGCTGAGCATGCTGGAATGCATGTAATGGGAAAGTCAGAAATAATCATTAGAAGTGTTCTCACTTTTTATTGTGGGGCAGAGAGTTCTCTTGCTTATTCTCTACTTTGGTTACTGTCAAACAACTTGGCATTTTAGCGTTTCCTGAACCATACAGGGTCAGTTCTGGTAAGGTCCTCAAAGCACCAACTGCTGTGGGTCAAGGTAGCTTCATGTTGGATCCATTCCTTAAGAACAAGATGGGTAGAACTCTGTTGGCAGAGGTTGAAATTATAATGCAACTTGGCACACGATCTATCTCTTTAGGGGACCTTATGAATGAAGACAAAGAGGACGGAGGATGAGGGTGATATGTCACTCCATATGTCACATATGGAGTATGACTGGGAAAACCAAACCATATGAATTTGTTCATTATAGCCAACGTTTCTCTGCATGGAAAAGGAGTCTAAAGGAAAGCCTTGTTACCAATTAAAATAATTTATTTTCTTGCATGTCAAAGAGCAAGTCAGATAGTATTACTCATGTATATTTTCATCTATGTACATAGACATGTATAGACATATTAGCAAGCACTAAGAATATGAACACAAGATGGCTCATCTTATCTTGCTTTAATAATACATTGTCTTTCACATATATCTTTAGGTGTCATTTTAATAGTGTTTTTCACATCATTACAGTAGTTATAGCTATTTGTGATTATTTTTCATGATGCCTTCCCTATCATATAATTTTGAGTTCCTTAAGGGGGCAAGACATGATGTCCCTCATAGAATTGGGCACAAAGCTCAGCACACAGCAGGAAATCTCTGTTTACCAAAATGGAATGAAGATGGCCCTGACCAACTATCAATAAGGCACATACAGTTACCTTTTCAAATTGTGGGGATGGCTTTATTCTTACTATTGTCCTCTCTCTGTTTGGAAGAGTTTCACTTTGTGACATAGAACATTAATTTATAGGACGGTTGTTAAGTGGAAGCTTATGATTGTAAGACATAATTGGATTAATTATCCTGCTTTAGGATTAAAATGGGCAATGGAAAATGGTTTCATTGACCAGGAAGCTGGAAAACATTGCCAATCAAATCCTGCTAGATTGACTTGGTATTCCAGGTAAAGTAATAATAATAACAATATTTCTTCCTCATATCTAGTCCCTAATCACTTACTCTTGGAACATTTGTTTTGAAATAACTATTTAAGAAAAACTAAAGCTTTGGCATTTTCACCTGACTCAGCTGTAAGAATTCAGGAGTGACGGTTTTCCCCTCCAGTGCTAACCGAGCAAAAACTCTGTCTTTCCTTATTTCTTTTGTTATCTTCTTTTTTCTCGTTTATAAGGAAGATGGCTCCCGGTGTCTTTTGTGAATATAAGGATTCCAAACTGGCTCTTGAAAGTGAATTGTCTATTAAGTAATTAGTTTGACCAATGTTTTCACCAAACAGACTTGGTCAACCCAAATATGCAGGCTGTGTGGCAAGATGTGTGTTTAGTAAGCTGAAACAAAATTGTTTGCTTTTGGATTTTTAACACAGATGCAGTCACTAGTCTTTCTAGACTTATTTTATTTTCCTTTCAGTTCCTATGTAACCTCTTAGCATGAGAAACCAGGATAGTGTACTCCATTGCAAAAACAAGACCAAATAAATTCAACTTTTCTGAAGAGTCTAGACAAGAAACAGCTCTTAACTTCACTTTCACGTCATGAATACCCATTTACCTAGAGTCTACTTTGTGTGTGGAAGGTTGACAGACTCATTGTCTCTACTCATTGCCTCCAACAATTTTCTGAGGTAATGGACCTTCATTCCCATCTCTAGGGGTTGCCTATATGGTCTCCCTTCCCTCTTCTAGATACCTGGAATCTTCTCACTTTCCTATCTATATTTCTCAGTTTCTTCTACCTCACGAATCTTGCATACTTTCCTCAGCCTTTTGCCTGGATTCTGTTATTTCCTTCCATCAGCTTTTCTCTCTGGATGGAACTGAATGAGCTAAAAGAGGTAAGAATTGATGAGGTTGTCTTATATTCTTTCTTTTCCCTATAGATTCCATTATCAAGACCAAGCATCTTCAAAACAATCAGAATTTTCACATTGCCAAAAGTGACCCACGTCAAGAACAGCATAACTATTAGGTGCGATTATGCTAATACTTCAGTTTTCTATTTTGATTTACTTTTAAAAAGACCTGTTCTGTAATCATGGTTTGGTGAAAGCCTGACCTTAAGAAGGTAGTTAGGGGTAAGGGTGCAGGGGGTGGGGAGGGAGATGGGAATAGATTAGCATATATCATGCACCAGAAAAATAATACAGGAAATGGAAAAGCAAATAAACAAAAAAAATTCTGTCTTGTTATGCTCAACTGTGGGTGAAGGAAAATGGAGTCAGTCTTTGGAATAAGGCAAATTTAATTCTAGTGTTTTGACTTTTGTTAATGTTAAAAAGCCTTTAGGTTGGCTGATACTGATCCTCTGTGACTTGAACTGGACTTTAGTTTCTCAAGTGCTCTTGTTTAAAAGGAAGAGAATATTTGATCAGCCTGTTATTCCTTACTTTATTTCTACTAATAGCTTTTATACTTCCTTGATCTCAACCCAGAACAAGATGGCTGATTAGAAAGATATTTCCTGCAAGAGGGCTGATCTAGACATATCTACAAGTCAGAATGTTTGAGCACCATCCAAAAGAGCAGAAAATATGTTCTGTGTTATTAAAAATGCTGGAATTGAGGTACAAAGTAGTACACAGTAAGTGAGAGCATGTTTTATTTCTGTGACAGGGTTTTCTGACATTAGAGGCTCAGACTAAAATCAAAGAAAATGGTGCAGCAGTATTCTAGCCCTTGGCTTTGTTAAAATGCCAGGGTATGATCACATCTTATTTATTTTTCAAGATGATAAAGTAACCAAAGAAAACCTAGTCCACAAGAAGATTCCAGAAACTGTATTAGCAACCCCCCAAAGGATATATAATGATTATTTGTTCCTCAGTGGAGGTAGTGGAAATAGAAATGGAGGTGAGGGGCAATGTTATTATGGATATTGAGGATCACTAAAATATTGATAATGGTGATGGGATAAACTTCCTTGGGGCTTTACTGGCTGCTAGGTGTTATCTCCACTCTTATTAGAAGCCAGTGAATTCTCAAGGGCTGGCTTCTGAAGAAATAAAGTGATTCTACTTGAGCTTCTTGAGACTGAGACTTTCTAGGAGAGGCTGAGTATTTAAAGGAAAAAGTTATAGGAAAATTTGAACTTGGGTTATCCTGCAGTATTTCAGTTAATCACAGCAAATATATTCCAGAGGAATATTTTATTTGTGAGGCCCTGAGGTACTGCTCCCAGGATAAATAACACAGTTTCTTCATGGTTACCAAGTCATCAGTGGCCCTGAAAATTGATGCCACTCACTGTTTACTATTCAACAAATCATACCTAGTTTACCTGTTGGTGCTAGGTTGGTTCTTGCCCACCTGCTATTTTAACTTTTGCAAATGGCATCTGGCCTTGCTAAGACAAGCTTATTGGTTTGGCTATTGAAGGCCTCCAGCCAGCTTTTGTACATGGCTGACTTATCTGATGGACCCAAGACAAGCATGGTCTTTCTGAGAAGCTTCGCAGCATTGCTCTTCTCTTTCCTAACACCATACTACCTCCATCTCAGAGGCCTCTGATCTGTTGGTTCACTGGGGCTATGATTGGCAGTGCTTCTTTTCAGAGGGCAGAGAAGTTGAAACCTTAGAAAGGAGTTAAAATATGCACCAGTAGACAGTCAAAGGCAGCTGAGAAGAAATCACAGAAAAGTTCAGGCCACCTAACATTCTTCTCCCACGGTCTTCATCTTGATCTCTGTGTTTTTTTGTTTTTTTTTTTTTTTTTTCCACCTTGATCTTGATCTCAGTCTCTCATTTCTTACCTCCCTTCCTTCCAGTCTACACAAAGATGAAGATCCCAAGAAATAGTTAAAACAGGATAAATAGATAAGGCATTTTTCTTAGTTTTGAAAAATATAGGCACAGATGTTTTCTAATAATATATTTTACAATAAAATAAAATGCAAAAGAAAAACTATATTTATATGCCTTATATGCCTATAATGCCTTTAAAAAGCATTATTTATCCTCTGACTCAAGTGATCACTGATAAAGCTACAAATAGTGTTCACTTTGAGGGAGAGCAATAATTTTCAACTATTAATCACAAATATTTGTTTTCTTCAACAAATATTTGTAAAACAGGAACTTCTCAGGAGTTTACGGGGTGAAAAGTCAGGAGCTCATTGTGAGAATGAATTACTCAGAGAGAAAAGGGGAAAATGGAGTTTGTGTAGAAAACAGGAAGACACAAATGTGAGAGAAAACACCTGCTTTCTTATAAACATTGGACTTAATACATTTCCCAGAAATCTTCAATGAAATAGCTGTTAACAAGAAATTCAAATTCAATTAACATGACATTACAATTTCAAAGGTCAGGAGAAAAAACTGCCTTCCTTTTCTCTTTACTTTTGAGCTTGCTCCTCTGGAATCCTCTGGTGATGTAGCCAACAGATGGAATTATTTCTTTTTAAGCTTAAAGAAAGGTCACAAATAGCTTTCAACAGATTACAAACAACTTGACACATGATTTCAGAAGCTGGGAAAATTCCATGGATGCAGGAAAACTTCAAGAATTGATGAAAAGATTTCATAACAGTGCAAGCCAAAATTAACATTGCTAAGGCAGGTTCTATTTTAATTAATTAGGTGCAAAGCATAGCACAATCTTCTGGATCAATTGTGACTGTTGTGCTAGACAATTTTGAGAAATCTTTGATTTTTAAATTTGATGTTATTGCCTAACAGTGAAAGGCCTTTTGTTATATTAAGGTAAAAAAAACCTCTCTGCTTTCATACCCAGATCAGTCCATGGTGTAATTTGAAGGATTACAAACGCACTGTCTTGTCCAAAATTATTTTCATTAGGTTCAACTGAGACAATATTCTTATTCTATGCTCCATACATGGAATAGAGATCCTTTTCATTGCTACAGATGGCAAGGTGTTCCTTCTTAAAGATGAAGGAATTCTCAGAGATGCCTGGTCCCCTGTTTTAATAAAAGGTTCCTGATACCAGGAGAAATTCTAGGATACTGAAATTTTCTTTTAAGCAGACTGGTTGGGGGTAAAAAAAGGTCTTTTATTGCTTGAAGGAGAATAACTTGGAGATTTCTTTGAACGTTGGGATGTGAATCTTCAAAAAAATATAGTATTTATTTTTATCTTTTCTAATTGATTTCAAAGAGATTGACAGAGCCACTATGGCTCTTAAGCTCTTTCTGTCTTTAGTTATTAGTACAAGGAGGCCAGTCAACTACAGCAATAAATAGTAAATATATTCATTTCAGGCCAGTCAACTGCAGCAATAAATAGTAAATATATTCATTTCAGGTAAGGTAGTACCCTATACCAACAGGGGTTAGGAAGAGTTCTTTTCATCTGGTTACAACAAATGTTCTTTTTTTTTTTTTTTTTTTCCTCACCTTTGCCCATATTTATCCTGGTAGTTCAGAGTATCACAAGTTTTCTCCCAAGGTTAAAGAAGAATTTTTCTTTATTCTTTATAAAAATAGTCTTATAGATTTCATAACAGCATAACCTTGATGAGAGTTTCTTTATCTATTTCAGTTTCATTTTCCTCATTTGTAAAATGAAGGGTAGTTTACAGTTTTCTTATAGCTCTAAAAATGTTATGACCAATACATTTTTTTTTTTTTTTGATCGATGGTGTGACTCTGTGGTATTCAGGAGTGTGTATATACTACCCATGCACTCTTCCTCCCAAAGTCCTAAAAAATGTACTCTGTCAATATAAGGGATTAAATCAAGAAAGAGAAAGACCTAGAATCTAGGATCTAGAGAAGTCATTACAGGAGATGTGAAGGAAGTCTCTTGATGGCAGTAAACAAAAATCCTAGGACAATATGTGGGTAGCAAGACTACACAGTAACTACTTGAGGTCAAAGTAAGAGGACAGAAGCCTCCAAGAAGGCTACCTTTAAGGAAAAAATAATATGGAACTTAACAATTTTTGGTTGTGTTTGACATATTGAAAAGGGTTTTAAAATTCTTTAGAAGAATTTGCGGATGAGTTTGAGTTTAGTGCATAAAGAAGTAAACACTGACAAATTTAAGGTATAATTAACTCCAGGGAAAACAAAAGTTGTACAAGCAAGCAAATTGTAATATACATTATGTGATTTTACTTATATTCATGTCTTGATAATGATATAAGTGTTATTCTATACAGCTAACGACTACATTATAATTATATTGAGATAATAGGTATGAGTTCATAAAAGGAAATGGTGTGTATATAGTGGGGGAGATTGGCTATGTGAAAAAGCTGTATCATATTTTATAGCTAGAAATCATAGATACCATCTAAATATTGATAGCAGTTTATACATACAATCTAGAAATATGGACATAAATACCAGGAGAAACAACAAAATGTGTTTAAAAGTGCCTCTGGGAAGTGGTACTCCATAGTGCGGATGGCTCTTATCCCTTTTATCATTATACTGCATTTTGATTTCTCAGCTATGTATAATAATTACTTCAATAAAAATTAAAATATCTTAAAAAGAATCTTGGATATGTTCAGAAGAAGGATACCATCATTTGGCAACTGTTTTTAGTCAGGATGATTTACTTTGTTTCAGAGTGGTGCTTTTATTTTTAACCTTCATTTATATTTGTAGAAACGAGATTGTCTACACTGATAAAATAACAGTCATACACCTACTCTCAACATAGATTGGAAATCAATCACTTAAGCTCTGAATGCTAAAGATGACATGTGGGTTCATTTTTAGCAGTGACCCCTGCCATAATCCTCTCTTTGTTGCTTGTAGTGTGTACTTGCCTGCTACTTCCTAGGTTTGCCAGAAAAAGTACATTAAATTTGAATTTCAGATAAATAACAAATAAATTTTTAATATAAGTATGTTTTAAGTATTGCATTGGTAATGAAATAAAAATTGTTTATTTGAAATTCAAATTTAATAGGGTGTACCATAATTTTATTTGCTAATTCTGGCAACCCTACCATATCTAAGTGTTAGTGGGGGTTCCTTTAGTTGCTGGAGTTAATGAGTGGTAAGCAGCCTTAATGATTTCCCCAAACTCTGAACTTTTCAGGTTTCTTGAGGTTATTATCTCCCAATTTCTGCCCTCTTGCTTGCCAAACTCACTGAAGATTCTATTTAGAAGATGGTAGTCTACAAACAAAATAGTAACAACAGCATACACCACACAAAAAAACAAAACAAGACAAAAAAAAAAAAAGAGAGAGAGAGAGAAAGAAGAAAAAACAAAAACAAAAATAAAAACAAGGAAAAACCCCAGTGATGTAATCTCCTTGACCCTGGAAGTTTCTACTTCATATATCCTGTACTCTCCCATACTATATACTCATGGCCCAAAGCATTTTTATTCACTGAATGACAAAACAGGAGAAAATGCTTTATGTTAGCAATTTAGTTAGCTATATATTTCATTGTCCAACCCAGTACATTAGATAGAGAAATATTTGAAGGATATAACAGATACTGATTATTTTTGGATATGGTTTGCTAAATCAGTTCTGTCAACTGATATTCATCTGGTTAGAGCACACTTCCACTCATTGCCTCTTTCAGGCATTTTACCTAAAAATAAAAAACAAACAAATGAAAAAAAAACCCAAAACACCTTAATGAGTTTCAAATGCCTGATGACATAATGCCATAATCCAACAAAATAATCAAAATGAATGAGTACCATGAGGGTTTAAAAACAAGTAATCTAATGACTCGAATTTTTTGTGGCTAACTCTGTATCCAAATAGATAATGAAAAAATGACCTCTCATACAGCTTTTTGAATCTATACTTCAGTGGTACTCTTGCTTCTAATGAGAAGCAGAGGTTTCATAAGGTTTAGGGAAACTGTCAGAATCTGTGTTGGTACCTGAAATGGGTGCTAACTATGGATGGACTGCTTTAGATGGTCCAACAGAAATGTTTCTTAGTAAAATGGGCATGAGTGTTATATGGGTAAAAGCAAGAAAATTCCTAACTCTGAATACCTTCCTAAACTAAAAATAAAGTACGGACCCAGAATTGCAAAAACAAATAAACAAACCCTACTTCGGGCAGAATTCAAAACCATGCACTTCACATGGATGACCTTTTCTCAAGGTAACCAACCTTCTATAGCACTTTATGGTACTACACTTGGTTGAACAGTAAAGATTTCTGTCAATTTGCACAGGAAAACTATACAGAAATTTTTTTCTGAACTGTAAAATATCTGTTTTATGCAAATTCAAAAGAATCCTGAGACTAAATAAAAGAAGGGAAGAGAGAATAAAACAGTTGTCTTAAATTCTGACCATTAGATTTTCTATCAGCCTCTCACATCTTTTACTGTTGTATTTTTAAAATCTGGAGACAAAAAAGAAAGTAGTTGAGCATCTGAATATTATTAAAGCAAAAAGACCACACAAACATTAAATGATCCCTAAATGGCATTGTCTCCTTTTGTTCGTCACTCTCTGTCATGTTTTTGACCCCTTTGTTTTTATTATGAGGGGAAAAACAGGAGGAAAAAAAACTTTCAATAAAGGAGGAAAAAAATTTTTTTTTTTGTTTTAGGCTTATAATCACCTTCTACAATTACCCTGTCATCTTTGTTTAACTTTTTAAGATCCCGTACATTTGTAATGCTAAAACCATTTATTTGTTTAATTCCTTGCTTTAGTCCATGGAACTAGCTAAAGACAAAAGCCTTTGGGATCCTGAAAAGAATTTCCTTCTTCCTATCTGCTTTCTGTAGACTTCCAGTGACCTTCCTATCTTCTTGCCGCCCAAGAACTGGCTTGACTGAGTTTCCATGTTGAGTTCAGAAAATAGTTTGCATTTGAATAAACAAATCTGAATCATCTCATGGGTGAGGTTTAAACAATGAGATGAAAAGTTTCAGTCAACTGAGAATATTATCTACATATATGATCTTTGTGGGCCTAGAGAGTGATGAGAGAATTGACCACTCACCCCTCCCACCAGCAGGGACAACAAAGGACTTTCTCCTTTCAGTAGCTTCGTAGAATATTGTTAGGTACCATGAAGAAAGTGATGAGAACATTATATGGTCTCATTCATTTGGAGAATATAAAAAATAGTGAAAGGGAATAAAGGGGAAAGCAGAAAAAATAAGTGGGAAATATCAGAAAGGGAGACAGAACATGAAAGACTCCTAACTCTGGGAAACGAACTAGGGGTTGTGGAAGGGGGGGCAGGCGGGGGGTTGGGATGACTGGGTGGCGGGCACTGAGGTGGGCACTTAATGGGATGAGCACTGGGTGTTATTCTGTATGTGGACAAATTGAACACCAATAAAAAATAAATTTATTATTAAAAAAAGAAAAAAGAAAGTGATGAGAGTGTTTGACTGTTTCAATGAGTACACATCCAAGGGAAATGTGTTATTTTAAATTTTTATAAACCTGAAACCTCAAGATCTTAGTATTAAAAAACTTTGATCCATAACTTAGCATTGATTAAAGATCTTGGAACCTAAAATGCTATTACATAAAAATGGGATAGTAAATTCAGAATTCCTGATAGTAAAATTGCTTGCAAAAAAAAAAAAAAAAAGTAAACACACTATTGCAAACTTAAAAGCACAACATTTTCTACATTATTTTTTCTGATTTTCCATTTTCCTACATATATTTTCTTAAAGGCATTTTTTTACAGCCATTTCTTAGGTTGAATATTCTGGATAAGTCTAACTGTTGATGATAGAAATTTTGAAAAGTAAAAATTTTGAAAAGGTGCAGACTCTTTCCTGTCTTCCAAGTGACTTGAGAAGAAATATATACTTAAGATGCTTTTCTAACTTTTGCTAATCAAATTAATTAATTAATTATAAATTATAAATCAATTAATTGATTAATTAATTATAAATTATAAATTAATTAATTATATTAATCAAATATCTGTCCAACTGAAACATGGCATGATTAACTGATAAAGGAGAATCCATTCTTGAGAGGGATGCAATTATCAGCTTTGGATATAGAATATTGAGTTTAAAGTAATGATGGGGATTTCAAACTGGGTCTTAGAATAAATGCAAATTAAAAGTAAATTCAATAAATGCAAATTAAAGACAAATTCTTGAGAAATTGCTTTTGCATCATCCATCCATCCAAGAGGATTAGTGAGATAGTGAGATAGTGAGAAGAAAGAACAGAATTCCCATAGTCAAAGCATGTAAAGCATGCATGGTTTTAGGCTAAAAAAATAAAAATCAGAAGAGGCAAGGTTTAAAAAAGATCAGAATAGTTGAGTTTGTAGAAGCCAACAGAAAATTTTTTTAAAGAATAGGTAGGCTTCATTAAGGTCCCAAATAGTACAAAGAGGGCAAGAAAAACAAAGACTGAAGAAAAATATGTGGAGACCATCTATCAGATGATCTAATGAAGGTAGTAGCAAACAGATTTTGTGCTACTGGGAGAAGAGAACTACCCTTGGGGAAATTTTCATGATTCCCTGAGATTTCAGCTACATAGGAAATCTTGATATTGGGGTATGTTAGTACAAAGGCATGCTATCTATATAAATCATGGAATCTAAAGACATCGACTTCACCACAAATCAGAGACCACTTCACTGATGTCATGTGATGTAAGGTCTGAGAATGAGCTGTCAAGGAAGAATTCTTGAGAC